>NC_134187.1:19942384-20204069 GCF_964188355.1 Buteo buteo | reverse complement strand
GAAAATTCCATGGTCAAAAATCTGATATTTTTTCTTCTCTTCAGAGCAGTCTGAGGAGAAAAGTGAAGTGCTTTGCTTTGGCTTACAAGTCTACAGAGAAATAAAAATTAAAGGAATAAAGAGTGTGAAAACTTAAATGGCCAATTTAAAGTATAAACATTTCTTGTATCTGCTTTCAACTTCATCTTCAAACTGCCACAAATCCTGATTGTGCCTAGGGTATGCAAATTATCTCTTTTTTTTTCTGTTTCAACTTGGGTGTATGTTTGTGGTTTATTTTACAACCTTGGGTCTCAGTCTTACTCTTGAAAATATGGGCATTCACTGCTTTGTACCTTGCCAGTTTGGCTAGGATCCATTTTAGAGTCTGCATGGTAACTGAATAAACAACACATATATAAAACTGTGCCTGCTTCTCTCCAGAAGAGCTATATCAAACCCTTAAGAGAAAGTCAGAAACTAATAGTTATATACAATGTAACATCTCGCTCCCACATGCACCCTCTGTATGCTACTACATTAGCAAAGTTTTATGTCTTTTCACATTCGAAACCATTATTTTTAAGAGTGGACCCAAACCAAACTGTCCAGCTTCAGTATGCCTGAGCTTTGCAGTTGGGGTCTATTTTGCTACTTTCTTAGAGTATGGAAATGCTTTTTTTACAACTCAATTTAAAAACCCCTTAGCATAATTTTTGTATGTGCTACACATTTGTTACCCCATTAGAAGAAACACAGATTTTCCAGTTCTTTGTGTGAGGCATCAGGAAACCACGAAGTCTCCCTTGCCACTGATCTGGGAACATGAACCATCACATGCACTGCTTTTTCCTTAGACTCAGTATGCTACCTCTTTTTCGCTGCCTTCTGTGTAGCTGGTGACGTGCGGGGTCCATCTACCTTAATATATTAATCTGTTTTTTCACATTTAATTGCTACTTTTAGTCATGAACTAAACAGGCACAGCTTGAAATCACACAAACAAGTAATGCAACACAAACTGTAAGCTACAATGTAGACTACAATGCCCAATACCCAAATCAAACACAAATTTTCCAGGGCTAAGTTGCACTGAAGACTGCAAAACTAACACTAACTTTCCTACAGAACATGGCAGTTTTCAAAATCTACGGCAGAATGCCAGGAAGTTACAGGATTATTTAAAAAAAAAAATCAAACTCTGCACGCATGAAAAGCTGTCATTAAAGTATCCTGTAACTATCATTACTAGTTCTGCTACTTTTAAGCATTATTCAGACAAAAATCCACAGCCTAATTGATGAAAAATTAATGGAAAGATTATACACCTTGATGGGGCTTCATTTAACAGAGCCCTTTGGATCTACTGAGACACAGAGACGATAATTTGTACAAGTGTCACCTTTCTACTGTAAATCCAGATAATTTGCAGGTAGCAGACAAGTAGCATTGAGTATTCCCAGGTGCTCCCACAGTAGTACTGGTAGCCTTGTGGGATGCAGTGGTAGATGGGGAAGCAGACAGCCCTGCAGTGACATGCATATTCACACAGCAAAAGGGCAGCATTACACATGGATTACACAAGCAGGATTCCTGTGGCATGCTTTAATTCAAATTAAAGGGTATTATTATCTCACCTCACAAAACTTTTAAAGGAATTCAAAAACAAACAAACAAAAAAGCAAAACTCCAGTTTAAAATACAAATTTACAATAGTCGTCATTTTTATCTATTTAAAACAGCAACGGTTTATGAAACTCCAGGAGTGGAGTCCATGTATCATTCACCGCATCCAGCAAGGTTTCTGCTGCTTCAGTGTGGAATGAATCCTTGGTCTCTGCACCTCAGTTAGATGCAAATACATGATATGGAGAGATTCTCACTAAAAAAATCTGAATCTTCTAACTACTACTACCTGTGTGTTCAAAGGGTCTTATAATTTTAAAGTAACTAAATCTGAGAGTTTCCTAAGATCCATTTACGTTAGTGAAATGAGATGTCTGTAGTCAAAAATCTGCTGGGGAGGTAGCCAAAGCAGCCTATTACACTTACATGCATTTAAAACATGAGAATTTTACATTTGTTCTAGCACTGGTCATTCAGTGTATTTTAATGCTTTTCTGGGATTTAAATGATGCACATTTAGCCTGCTCTCTGTGTGGGGCTGATTTTCACCTCAGAGCGTAAAACACTTAATTACAAGATATGTCGAGTTTCCAAACAAGAATCAGAAGCTCTCCAGAAATACCTTGGGATTTTGAAGCACTCTAGCAAAGAAAACAAAAAGTGAATAGCATCCATCTAGCTCAAGAGGCTGAAATGGAAGAAGAATCTGCAGGCATCATAGCAAAAGAGTTTTAAAGAGGGATTTGAAGGGGAATAGTGGAGAAAACTGAGATAATACTAGGATGGTCCTCTCAAAACGAAGAGAAAGCACAGAACATGCCTAGGTACTTCCATATAGAAGTCAGCCTTGTGGTGAGTTCAGAGGAAGGAATCAGCTCGCTAAAAATCATGAGTTGACAAATAAGAGGATATCCTATGAAAAGCTTTGAAAGTTGAGTGATAGACGTTGATGTGATAGAGAGAAGGCTAGAGGACAAAAACAAGGAGGCAGGTGACTATTAATTGAAGCTGCAGTGGTCAGATAAAGTTTTGATGCTCATCTGAATCCTCTTATTGCCATTTCTTAGAGTAAAATTAGTAAGAAATGAACTTTGTGTGTACAAGGAAGAAGCAGTATAACATAGTAAAAAAGAGACACCTCCAAATTCGAGTCTGGGAAAAAAGGACCATAAAAGAGGCTTCCATAGGGTGCCTCCATTCTAATGAAGGTGAAAGAAGCAGAAGGCCGATGAGGGAAGTCTTAGCAAATGCACTGGGTAAGATGATGTTCTAGCAGCCCCTAACTTCAGAAGAGAGATTGAATAATGGGGAAATGAAGTCCAGAGAGACTCATTAAGACAAGTACCAAAGAGAAGAGACATCTGCAGCACAGATAACCCTAAGGACTTCAGGATCCTGCTTAGGGAAGAACTATCATAACCCAAGGGCACAGTTCCTCTACAGGAGCACAGAGATCTCTAAGCTTTAACACAATAGGTTAGTTTTAATTGATACTTAGTTTGAGCTAATGCTGCTAGGAAAACAAAAGCCAGGCTCTTTTCTAAACATCTGAGGGACATACATGTACACATGCAAAAGTGTGGTCATCACCAAATACTTCACTTTTTGCCTTTAATTACATAATTTATCTAAGATATTTAACATATTCTTTGTATTTCCTTAGGGAATAAAATGGTGATGCAGCTTAACTACAACAGTGATGTGTGATGAACTTGTATACAAACAAACTAAAACAGACACAACCCCCTTCATTAATATCTGTTTGTGATTGCCATGTCATAATTCTCAGAACCTAACTCCTTTCTAATTTACTATATTGTATTGAAACTTTCTTGCAATTTCCTGCACAAAGTTTGCTTCTAAGGAAGCAATAATAAATAAAAATAAATAAAATAAATGCTGAGACTGTGTGCTTGCCTGTCAACCAAAGTACCCTCACACCACGTCACTGAGGAGCACAGCATGTAGCCGACATCCAGCTCCTTTCTACCCGTATCTGAGCTAGCCTAGCTATAGCATAAAGATAAAACATCTCTATATTTCACTACAGTGCGTCTCATCACTGCAACTGCAATACAGATATACCCCAGTCGAGTCTCTATCCGGATCTCCCAGTCTAGCTATAAGCTTGTCAACATTCTAGTTCATCTCCTATGAGGATATTCCCTTCAATTGGTATATGGTGGCTGGCATTTCACAGGTGAGCTCAAGGATAAATCTCGCACTCTGGCATTTGTATATTGAAGATTTCTTTTTACACAGATGGGAAAGTGTGATATTGACTGAACTAATAAAAGACTACTTGAGTTTAGAATAGATCATATGAGCAGACATTTTCTTATAACAGAGACACAACTCCTTTCCCCTCTCTAGGGTGCAAGCATGTGTATATGTGTGCATGTTTACACCCACCTTTCCTCTTCTCCAGCATTTTCTTTCATTTGACACTTGAAGTCTGGAAAGAGGTTGGTTTTTTCAAAGTAGTTACCATTCCTATCTCTCCATTCATTCTTTAGTGACCTACATCCTAAGCAGACTTCATGTATTTATCGTTCTATATGAATGAGCAGTGGTGTGTCAATAAATACTTCCCTATATTAAATTGTATTTTTGTTTCTAGCCATTCAGACATACTTTCTTCACTAAAGACCTTCAGAGAGCTACTCAGCTATAGATTTTCCCTGAACTAAGGTGTTAATTCATTACTAAATGCTGTTATGATTATGAGAAGTGATGTTATTTGGTATGATATTATAGTTAGGCAGCTTGAATAAGTTTCACTTTCAGTATGTTTCAGCACTGAGGAAAAAACATTGTCCAAACACAATAAATATTGTTAGGGACAATATTTAAAGCCAGTAAATAAATGTACAAACAGGATTTACCTTATTTCACACTTTTTACGCAAGGTTCTCTTTAAAAGGAAGTAAACATAATTAACCCTTATCTAACCCCCACAGAATATTGTTTCATTTTGTAGCCAGTGATATATGCTATGCCAGTACAAAAATATCATTTGAGAAACCCAGTTCAGAATTAAGCCATATATGCTGAGCACAGAGCAAGAACTGCCTAATGATGCAATGAAATTCCCACAAGGCATTCAAACTAACAAGCTTTTTCAACAATAGAAGGATATACATAATGCTTCTATTATATGTACTATGGCATACACGCTGAAAATATTTATAAGACATGTAAGTAAATAATGTGTAAAATTAAGTACCGGTATGATTTTACATTTTGTTGCTAATGTGTAGAGCTATGATGCCTTTTGAATATGGGAAGTAAAGAATTTATCTCATTCTCACTGAAATATCATGTTTTCAAAGCATTACTGTTCCTAAATGTTGAAGTTAGATTTATAAATAAGGTGAAACATTCTATAGAACATCCAAGGAGGCAAATGCTCATTTTTAGTACCTGAGGGATACAGTTCCCTATCTATCTCCTTATTAATTCTATTCAGTATTGCGTGATTCATGTTTTCTAGCAATGAATTAGGAATTTTCATAAAGGAGACTTCATTTGATCCCTGAAGGTTTGAATTTCCAAACTTGTAAGACATCCACAAATAGAACTGAAACTGAAGATATGTTAAAAAAAGAGGGAAAAGAGCATTGATTTTTATTTTTTTTCTGTGCAGATTCCACATTCTGTCTTCAGAATGATGATGTGCTTCAGAGCATCAGCGTGAGTGGCAGGCATTAGTGATTTAGTGAATTTGGTCTTTAATACTGGACCTTTAATGTCCCTGAAAGGTCAATAGTTGGAATTGAATTCAGCTACCTATGAGTCATATAACAAGTATGGAGAAACCTGACTTTCCTTCATAAGAAAAAAAGAAATTACTGTCCAACAAAAGTTCAGTAGATCCAACGCGCTGGATTCCTTTAGATTCATCTCAGCTTTCTTACACTGACTTGTTCTATCCTTAACAACTTCCTTACTCTTTCAGTCAATATGGAAAAGAAAGCTATAAACAAATCAAATGTGTTTATGTGCATGGTAACCAAATGGTTCACGTCATTTCTGTTTGTTAGAATGTCAGCACTTACTAAAGTTGTTGATAGTGTATGTGTGTAAGACAGGGAATATCACTGAATACATTGTTGATGTTTGGTAAGTAGGGCAGGTAGCAAAATGGGAACAGACACTCTGCTCTCATTTTCATTCTGGGCTATACCAGGAGAGTTAGAAGGGTTAAGCAATGGTTAAATTCGGGCAGAATTTGACCCCAAGGATGTTAGAAAGCAGAAACTGTAATCAACATTTCCTTACATACAGATTTAAAACCACAATCCTTATACAAGGCTCAGTGTCAATCCACAAAGTCAATCCCTGTATGTTCACTTCAAATTTAAAAGCAACATTGAAGCTGCACTGAGATAAAGCCACAACATGGGTTTGTCTGGAATATTTTTTCCCAAACTCAAGCCTTTTTTTTCTACTACTGCTTAACACTTAACAACACCTAAGGCAAGTAGTGTCAAACGGATGGAGCCCCTAGCTCTCCTGAAACAACAAGCTTGACACCCCTGCTTTAAATAAGGTGTTTTTAGGAAAAGGATCAGGGTACCAGAGTCCCTCCTGGAATTTACAAAGGGATCCACACTTCATTTGCAACTCCAAAAGGCTGAAAAGAGCAAAAGCTAGGATTACAGATGCTTTGCCCCTCTTTTTCGGTCCCTGTAGTGTTCACAACAACCTTCTGAAGCCAGAATGCACAAAACCCCTCTTCTCCAGCCTCCTTCCACTTCTCATCCCCAAACAGGCATGCTGAAATGGATTTTTTCCTCCTACCCTGGCACTGTACATTTACCAAAATATAAAGTCAAGGCTGTTTCCATCATTCCCTTCTTCTCTGCTCTTACTGTGGGTCCTACGAAATCAGGTGCAGAGAATAAGCAACTTCTAAACTATATACCTACTTGGGAGAGAAGAGGAAGGAAGGATCAGTAAAGAAGACAGGGACAAAAGACTTTGAATTCAAAAGTAAGCCAGGGAGGAAAATGGTGGGAAGACAGAAAATCTGAGGGCAGGGGAGAGAAAGAAAAAAATGCCCAAATGCTATTCACACACACATGCACATACAGTTAATAGGCTAATAGTCTATTGGTTGACGTGAACACCTAATCCCAGTTCTGAAGCTTCTGCTAAATATTTTAACAGCAGAATTTAGGGGAATAGGAGTTTTGCTTTTCTGGTTATATACCATTCTTTACAAGCAGTTGTATGTTTTGGCATCTCTAACTCTACATAATGTAATATTTAGCCTACTCTTGGGCACATAATCTCAGTTTATGTTCTTGTGATCAAATCCTCCCTGATTCAGTCAAAGAAGCACTTCAACTCATTATCAGTCATGACTGGGTACAATGAAAAAGCAAGTACTCATTCTGGTAGGTACAGCCCATGAAGGCTTTTAAATTTGCTGGGAGTAAGAAGATATTGTTCACCTTACATTCTCGGTAAATTATATACTTCCCCCTGATATGGAGGAAAACAGGCCTTTAGAGGCACTTCTACCAATTCATCAAAATGGAGCACTGAAAATGGCAACCGGACGTATTGGTACAGAAGGTGAGAGCAGCAATACCTCGCAGTTTGTACAACTCTGGGTCATGGTACTGATTTTATTTGGCTTCCTCTGCCTGTAGTCCATGAAGTTACATGCAGGAACACCTTTCTTCACTCTAAATCACCCAAGATCATTGTGGTATCTCATACAGACACAATGTATGATGGCCACTGTGTTTTGTTGTGAACTCATGCATTTCATGAGTCTTACAAAAGCACTGAAAAACTCAGAATCTGACCTGTGTTCCACATTTTGCCTGCCAAAAATAAGATACACATCCTTTTCTTTTCCCCTGGCACAACATACTGAGATTACTGTTGTACAACAAAGAAACCAGTGACTGAAACTGCAGGTTCCACACTCTTTAGCAAAAGTCTCTTCAAACTGAAATCATTTTTTCTCACACATTTGTGAACTCTGCTCACCACAAATTGCTCGTAGCTGAGCAACACAATGTACTTCAAAACTTTGCATCCTGGTTTAGCACATTTTGTAGGGTGTGCTTTGATTCTGAGGGAAATTGAACTTATACTGCAAGTGGATTATTTTGGCAGCACCATGCTTCAGTAGACAATTCAAAAGGTGATGTGCCCATTCACTTTGCAAGGACTTCCCCAATATTGTAACATTTCATTCCTCCCACACATTTTTATCAAGTAATAATGCTAATCATATAGTAAAAAAATCTGCTTTTCCATTACAATTTCTAAATCTGTTTTCTGTTCATGTGTTCATTCTCCTTTTGCGTATGTCTACCACAAGAACTCTAGTACACGTTTCTTACCATGAATGCAAGTCAGCACACCAAACATATTTTGAATTAATAAACTTGAGTGTTTGCAATTAGGACAGCTATACTTTGCTGCATCTGTTAAGAGATACATGCTATGTGAATTATGCATCTACAAGGGATTCCTCAAACACAGGATGTATTTCATCTTTCTCTGCCTGATTTTATAAACAGCTCAGAGCAACTAATACTGAAAAACACCTGCAGGCAGTCAGATACTCCAATGAAGAGTAACTGGCCACAAATTGTTTGCCAACATCAAACAAGGAAAATTTTGAAGGCAAACAGTCAGCTGGCCACAGACAGTTCACAAACATAACAATTCACTGAATAAATTATTTACTGTAAATTATTCTCAAGCACAAATAAGTTGTTCTCAATTTTGATCTCTAAAAACATATTCCATACCAGTTATATGAAGTGACTAATAATTACAACATATACTGATAACCCACTTTGAATCACCCCAGCCTGATTTACTCTAATACTGCATTGCATTTTGAAAAAAAATACAGATAAAGGGTATATAATCTAGCCACTTTTAATAGATTCTCCACTGTCACAAATCTACAGAGTCCCCAAAATACTAAATGTCATATTCAGCTCTCTAAGTTAGCTAAAAGCTATATAAAATTATGAGTAGGCAGAAGTTCCCTATTGTCTGTGCCCCTGAGAAGGCATATTGTTTATTCCACAAGTGCATGAAACAGTTGCAATCATAAAATGTGGAATAGCCCCGATGGTTTGCAAAAAGTGTTTGAATAACTAATGTACAGGGCTTAATTCTTCCAGTTTGAAAGACATCTACACTGTGCACACATACACACATATTAATAAACTTTTCTATGATACGGGCATTCCACACACCATTGTATGCTTGTGAATAGCACACACCTGTCTGGGTTACATGACCTTGCTGCTTGGTTCTGCAATATATATCTTAAACTATTTTTTAAAAATTAGGATTGTTATTAGCATGTGTATTGTGGCTGTGATCTAGTAGTTAAGACGTACCAATAACTATAAAAATAAAAACACTATTAAAACAAAACCACATGCTTAGTTTAAAATATCTATTATAAAGCTACCACTAGACTGTCATCAAAACCTTATCAGGAATATTATTTCTCCAGCATCTCCCTTAAAACCACTCCACCAGGTTTATAGTCCATCCCTGTAGTTTTACCTCATTGTCAAACTTCCTGCAAGGTTACCCTTAGCAGAATTCAAGCTCTTTATAATTAACCTCAACCAGAGATTTCAGAATTGTTTGGAATTAAGCAATCACACTGTAAGGTAAGTAGTATATCTTCAGTAAATAAATATTCAAAAATATAAATTTATGGCAGGTAACTGCAAAATTGTTATTACCATTTCATAATTTAATCAAGGTACCATGCAATATAGGTATCAACTGAGCAACGACTGTATGAAAAATTGGCATGTTATTAAGTATTAAAAAAAAAAGCTTGAATTCATTAATCTGTCTGAATATTCAATATCTATATATTGAAGTCACTGGTCCAGTTTGGGGTCTAAGTCTTTGGGAAGTATCCTTCCAGTTGCGTGACTTTCAGGGACTCCAAATCTAGCCGGAGTTTCTGTCTGTCAGCACACATAAACTTTCAAAACCAGAGCTGGAGTGCCTTGAAGGGGAAGGAAAACAAGCAGCAAAGTACCTACAACATCTACGTACTGTGTGGGTTTTTGAGACCTAAAACATGTATAGTATTTTGAAGAAACTATACATACACATAGAAACACACGCATAATTTTCTAGCACTGGTATAGTGGAAAGGTGAACGAAAGCTCCCACACTCAGAGCTATTCCAAATATGCACCAGGCACAGTCTTTGGAAGCTTTGGTTCCAAAGGAGAGGGGAAAGAGATGGCAAGGCAGGTGTCTCCACCAAAATCCCACCCACAGAAGTGGCTAGATAATAACCTATGCATTTAGTACTGAATTGTGCAGTGTCGTGTAAGGATCTGGAGTAGGTCCTGAGCGCAAAACAAAGATCTTGGAGACAGGTTTGGCAGACAAATGGCAGTGGCAGGAAATGTGTGGATGCAGGCACTGCAGTGGGAGGCTGTTCTCTTTGCTCTTGCCCAGTGCTGCCTGACCCCAGACCATCAGCAGAAGTTCTCAGTGCCCCTTCATACCTGCTGGGACAATACCTCCTGGAAGGCAGAGAAAGGGCCTCTTTTGCAGGATCACTAGTATTTTCTCATGTTGGTCATGCTATTTTTCTTCTTTTTCTTCTAGCTTGCTGGGCTCCCAGGAGATGATATGGCCAAGGATGTAGCTTCAAAGAGCAAGTTTGGGCAGCCAGGGTACATGGTGAAAATCTAAGGCTTATTAATACCATTGCTATGATGTGTTAGCACATATGCCAGCCCTTTTCTTAGCAGGACACTATAAGGTATTCATAGCTTTAAATTATGGGGAATAAAATGTAATATATATACACATTAAGACAGCTGGACCTTATGTGGATCAGCCTCATCAGACATAAGCTGCATGTAAATTAATCTGTAAGGTAGCCTCAACATAATCAAAATACTGATGAAATCTAGTTATCGACTAACAAATTACTCATTATGTGGGTAATCATCTGAATTATCCAAACTTTTAAAGGATCCAGCTAGGCACTCCAAGCCCTTTGTCCCTTAACTACTTCTTTTCACATGGACATTTAAGTATTGCTTTTGAATGAAACTAGGGACTGAAGAGTAAAAAAACAAGCCTCTGACTTAAGACTGTGTCCTATTTCTCAGATCAGGGAGCTATGGCAATACAGACACCTGGTACAAGACTTGCATTACATTTAATTTGGAAAAGTAGAGAGTTCTGAACACTGCACAGAGCCTTAATCCTCCTGTGCACCCACAGGCAAAATTCTGTGTGGGTAGATAAAAGCAAACTGTCTTACGTAATTCCTTGCCTACATGACGTACTCACAGCACCCTTTATAAGCAAAAGTAACAATTTTTTGCTCTTGTGTTTCCCGCCACCCCCCTCTTCAAATTCGCTCCTGTCTATTCTTCCTAGCTGGCACTAACTGGTTTCAGCTCTGAATTTCTACACACCCAGGGCAAAGCTTGGCTCACCAAGCGTATTTCACCTGTGCGTTTGGCAAGATACAGTTCTAAGCTGGTGTTTGACAGAGCGGATCAGCATATTAACACATGAACCCTGCTCACACTATGGCGTGATTTCTAGCCTCTGTCTCGCAGCCAGTTTGGGGAGTCTGTTGTTCCAGATAAAAGATGCTGCTCTTCAGAGAGATTACACTGAGGCGAAGGGAGCAGCTCTCCAAATTAAAATTGCAGAGCTGCACACAGGGCATTTTTTTAAAGCTGTACAAAGGAGTTACGAACCTAAATCCTGTTAAAAGACAACGACTGAGTTGCAGTCAGTTATCAAATGACGCTCTTCTACATATTAGCAACATTCTGATTCTCATTAATTTCACACCTTTAAACACCACTACAAATGTTTCAAAGCAAAATTTTGCATTCCTTTTGTATATTTTATTTTTGCTTAGAGCACATAATATTTTTCCTGTATATTCTGAGGATTAAATATACTGCAGTGTGACCGAAAGAATCTTTCTGAATGCATTTTATTAAAGACTTGTTTATGCAACTTTTATAGGTCTGTGAGGAACCTGATCTCAATACGAGTAACTGAAATTCATTTCCAAGAATAAAATTGTTAATACTTTCAATCTCATAATCGTAATACATTTCTCTTACATCAGTTCTAGCCAAGAGAAAGTTCCTGTTCATTTGAATGAAGGCAGTAGGGAATGTAACAAGACTTCATATTCTCCAGGTTGGTTTCAGTGGTATCAGCCAGCAGAGCTAACAGTGCCCAAGCAAATACATGAGCATGTAAGTCCGAAAAGTCTTTTTTTTTTTTTTTCTATATTGCATTAATTGGAAAATTATTGTTTTCTTTTCCATCAATACAAGTGGCAAGAAGAAAGTAAAGGCCTAACAGGAGAGACATGAGGAACCCGTTAAATCAAACAAGTATGAAAAGGTGTAATTACTGCAACACACCAGCTCTTTTCCTTTTTCCTGTTTAATTACTTTCTGCTAAATAATTCCTTTCCTTAACTTGATTTGATCAACTTACCTCTATTTCTCATTTAGACATTAACCAGTTACTCTGTTTTTATATGAGGAGCAGCACTATTTCTAACAGTCTGTATATATTACATTTCTTTTCCAGTTCAAAAGTCAGTAGGACTGCTGATCCAAGCAAAATGCAGACGTGACTGATGACCATTTTATATGAATGATATTTGGCTTTTATGAAAAATTATATACAGTACATAATGGACAAAAAAATTATGCATGGTATATTAAGAATTCAAATATTCCAGTTTTCAAAACAATGTCATGTGATCTGAACATAGGCATCAGGATGACTGAACATGGCCAGCTGAGTGTTGTCTATGCCACAGGCCTTCTTTCTTCATCACTACATTGGTAGTCACTTCAGAACAGACCTCTGCAGTTGTGACTAAAACCCATAAAACTAAGCAGCCCAGATGTTGCTCCAGTTTCCTTCAGGAAGCAATTAATCTTTTGGTGAGGAGAATATGAAATAGCTAACAGAAATCTCTGCATACAGGCCTGAGAGTGTCCAAACTTTGGGGTTTAGCTTTCAGCGTAGCACCTGTTTGAACTGCAGTTCTTAAGGACACTGAGTAAGGAAACAACTCACAGTGGTATCATCTGGATACCAACCACGTATTTATGTAAACAGGGTGAAAAATATTTATACATACACATTTCAGATATATTCCTTGCCATTTCTCTGCGCAGATCTGTGTGAAGAGGTTTCTTGTTTGCTCTAAGCAGTAGCAGAAATCAGGAGCAACTAAACTGAAGTCAGTGTAGTTACACAGTGCAACTCCTATTGGGTCTAAGGCTGCTCGTTCAGGAACTCATTTAATGTGAACATCGAGCAAAACACTGCTTCAGGACTTATTAACAGATGCTGGCAGCAACCGAGTTTGTGCAGCTCTTCAAGGCCTCAAAACTACATCTTCCTTATTGCTGAACTACTATATAACCTTTGCACCATTTCCAAATCCTCTGGTAGAGACATGAAACAGCTCTTATTTCTCCCTGTAACCAAGTCCCTAATCAGACTGCCCCCTCATTTGGAGGATGAAAATTAGGCTGTTTATGCAATTCCCATATATAAATTTTTTATTTAAGTGTGATTAGTATTTATGTGACTCCAAATATGAATGAGATTATTAATCTGCCCCAAAGTTCAGCTGATCACATGCAGGTATATGTCTGCATATGGTGCCTACCAATTTCTGTTTCTCTCATCTGCACACAGAAGAATGATAAAACATACAACATAGTATCTCTCTAATGTATATAATTCTTGTGCACAGGCACCTGATGCAGGCTCTTTCAAACAAGGTAAAAAAGGCAAATCCTTTAGAGACAGTCAAACAGATCCCACATTTAACAATTTTATGAGGCTAAAAAAAGGTAACAGATTTGTGACAATACGGTAGCAAGAATGAGGAGGAAAAAAACTGAAATAAAAAGCAGTAAAGCACTCACTATCAGAGATCAGAGGACTACAGTGATGAAGTTAAATAAGCAACTTCTAAAGTTCATCACAAGCTGAAGTGATAAATAGGAAGGTTTGATGTAGGTATTAGAAAATGTGTGACGAGCTCAGGAAATATTTAGGTATAAAAAAGACATCTATGACTTATCCCTAGTTGTCATTAGAAGAAGACAGGACAATACCCTGGATAAAAAAACAAGCAAACTGTCAGGAAGGAAGATGGAGAGAAGATCTGAGAGGAAGAGAAAAAATAAGCAGAGACAGGCTGGGAACAAACAGGGGCAGAGCTGGATTTGGGAGAGATCAGGTGAATTAGCCAGTGAAGGTGACACAGTATGCAGTGTTATGGTCTTGTCTCCTGGAAAAAGACAATAGTCTTGCCATAGCAGTCTGAAAACCTAGACAGTGTTCAAGGAGGCAGCTGAATTAATAATGAAGCTTTTAATAAGACAAAAGTAGCCAAAAGATATATATTGTCTTAGCGCTCAATGTAGAAACCTTCAGCCCTTCTTCAGTGTGAGTTTCTTGTGGCCAACTGGGAGACAGCATTCCTATTTTTCAGTTACTTTTAAGGATACATATAAATTAAAGGCCCCTCCTATTGTGAAGACAGCTTATAAATACAAACTCACTCACAAGTAGCCTGTAAAATTCCTTCTGGGAAGCTGATCCACAGCCTCACAGATCTGCTGTTCTGAAATCCTCTTCTCACATCCAATTAATTTTTGTGCCAGTACTGCCCTTCAGCTTCAATAAGCTGTTTTGGGTTTGTGTGGCGGGCTTTTGGTAGTGAACGAGGGGCCACAGGGCCGGCTCCTGTGAGAAGCTGCCAGAAGCTTCCCCGGCTCCAAGTCGGACCCACCTCTGGCCCAGGCCGAGCCTGTCAGTGACAGTGGTAGCACCTCTGGGAGAACAGAGTTCAGAAGGGGAACCTGCAGTGAGTAGGGGGATTGGGACGTGAGAGGAACCCCTCTGCAGATCCCGAGGTCAGTGAGGAAGGAGGGGAGGAGGAGCGGGGGAGAAGGGGATGCCCCTGGTGAGATGGCAGGCTGTCCCCCCCCAGCCCATGGAGGGGAGCGGGGGAGCAGATGCCCACCTGCAGCCCGGGGAGAGAGGAGCCCACGCCAGAGCAGGGGGATGGATGCCCCCCAGGATGGCCGGGACTCCAGGGGGAAACCTGCACCGGAGCAGGCTCTGACTGAAGGACTGCAGCCCATGGAAGGGACTCATGCTGGAGAAGTTCATGGAGGACCGTCTCCTGTGGGAGGGACCCCACGGTGGAGCAGGGGACGAGTGAGGAGTCCTCCCCCTGAGGAGGAAGGAGCGGCAGAGACAAGGTGTGAGGAACCGACCCCAACCCCCATTCCCCGTCCCCCTGCAGGGGAGGAGGGAGAGAAAACCAGGAGTGGGGTTGAGCCAGGAAGGAGGGAGGGGTGGGGGGGAGGTGTTTTAAGATTTGGGTTTATTTCCTGATATCCTTGTTTTGATTTGATTGGTAACAAATTAAATTGATTTTGTTTCTTCCCCAAGTTGAGCCTGTCTTTTGCCCATGACCATAAGCGCTGAGTTCACGATCCCTCCCTGTCCTTGTCTCAGCCCAGGAGCCCTTCTTTCTATTTTCTCCTCCTCATCCCACTCGGGCGGTGGAGGAGTGAGCGAGCAGCCTCGTGGTGCTTTGTTGCCTGCTGGGCTTAAACCACAACAATAGCACTTCTCCCCGCTGCACGTGTGTATCTATATTCCAATGTATTCACTGAAGCAAATGCACTGCGAAGTACCAGTTGTTGTGCAAGCATGGGTCTTCCCAGGTTCCAGCTAGGGATGTCAGAACCGTGACAACCATTTTTTCTCCTTCCAGTTAAGTGTGTCAGTAAGGGGGCCTATGCACACAGTTTCAAAGGTGTGAGAAATCAAGCCCTTTAAGACCATGTCTGAAAGCCAATCTGTTCCCCAGGAGCTGATACACTCGAGTTAACAGTTTCTCTGATATACAACATGAGATAGTAGAAAGCAGGGCACTGTCAGTGAGAAAGTGGTGTTAATTTAGCATTGCTTTGCTAGCTTAGTTCATTAACCTCCAAGTCATACCACAAAACCCTTTTGTTCTTCCTGACTTTCTCCTGGGTGAAGGATGAATGAATGGGAGATAAAGAGAGAGATCTAAGTTTCAAGGATGATCTGGGCAGACTTTCCTTCTGATTTGTAATGGCATTTTACTGCTACCACTCAAGCAGTCAGAGCTCTGGAAGACTTCTTAATTAAACACAAGAAATAAACCTCCCTAATGAGACTAAGTCAGCTACAGGAATGGAACCCACGACACATGTCTCATGAGGGGGATTGTTATGCAATCCATCAAATGCACAAAAAGGTGTCCACAAAGCTGCACCCCACAAATAGTCAATTGGCAATGCTTTAAAATCAGCTGTTGTTAGAACAAATGTATTTTCTCCCACTTTGCAATGTATGCAGTTAGCTGATTTTTCAAGGATCTTTTGATGTAGCGAAGAGCTCACTCAAAGCCAGTATGGCCACTGAACACAGCATCAATGAAAGATCAAACCCCAGATGTTGAAATTCTACAGCTCAAAAACAGTGAAACATAATAAACACAGGAAGATTCAGAAACATCTTAGAGGGTAGGTGCAGTACCAGGAAACACAGCACTGACATTCCTGCATATATTGCAGATGGATCTGTTTTATCTTCTCAGTATCTGTCACTTTAGAGTGTATCCACTACTATATTTTATCATACATTGATGCCGCAACACAACCTGATAGGGTCCTTTTATAGAAAGAAAAACAAAATTAATAAGGAAAAAAGTTTAAATGTGAAAAATACACTTTGATTTGTTTTCACACATCAGAGCCAAAATCAATCCAAATACTAACACACATTTAAATCCAATAGAAGCTAGAGACTAAATAATAGTAATAATGAAGTGAATGTGTGTAAAACCTTTTTTGTGTGTGTGTACACAATTGCATAGACAATGGTCATGTACTTAAGTCCTCCTCTTCCTAAAACCAAGTCCTTCATCTGTGTGACTATCTGTATTACATGTTTTACTTATTCAGATTAATCCTACAGTTTTATTTCCTTTTGCTGTTGTTTTCTGGCCATTACACCCTAATGCTATTTTTTAATATATTTTAAGGATTAGAATATTCTTTTGTTAATCTAATAAACACTGTAGGTTTTTAATGCTCTTTTTATAATCTTTCTACTGATTTTATTTTCATAAATAAATGTACTTCCCCTGAAAAGTACAAGATTGGCAGCACTTTCAACTCAATATTCAGCCCACATTCTATTAAGCCTGGGTGCCCCATGTGTGTTCTGGAGGGTACACCTCCAGGAGCGAGAGGCTAATTCATTCTTCATGCTTATTCAGTCCTTGGCCTTTCTACTGATACTTCCAACAAGGATGCCAATTAGCACTAATTAAGGGAGTGGATTTTGTGATATGGAAGCCTTTACTAGAAACTGGACTGACATCATCCGCTCTTTTCACAAAAGAGATGAAACAGCTGTCAAATGATAACTCCTAGTGGCACTCTCATAGAGAGAAAGCCTGGATTCGATTTGGGCACAGACAGACACCTTCAGAAGGTCTGTAGTTTGGTTTCAGCTTATGAAAAGTGATTTTATAACCAAGAGATCTGCCTTTATTTAAAAAAATGGAAGATTTGAAAGATTTGTCTATGGAATGCTATATAGCGCACAGTTTTATAAAATGCACTTAACAAAAAACTGTGGTTATAAAAGACTAGAGAAAAAATATAAACCTGTACCAATCACATATATTTTTAAAGCAGTACCTATAGAACAATATTAGTCTTATCCTCACTGAATTTAAATATAAGTTTTCCATATGAGTGACATAGGCAAGCTTCTTGATCAGCAAAATTATGCAAGCAACTGCACAAGGCAAACTTTTTTTCTCTTGTGGTTGGATAAGATACACCAAGGGGAAAGCAGTCCCTGTGTGTGTATGCATGTGTTTAGATTTCAGTGCTTCATTTCTTTTTCAAATAACAAACGCAGAGAAATAAAACTTTTCAAAATCTTTTTTATATATACGTGTCTGTCTCTCTATCTATCTATCAATCAAACCAGCCTCAGAAAAGTCTAAGATGTTTGTGAATGTGTATTTCAACAGTTGGGCTCTTATTTGATTTATGTGATAAAGGGGGTAGCATCTCTAATTAACTGCAGTTATCCAAACTTGTTAGTTCTTAACCTTATTCAACCTGTAAGAACTAGACTTCAGTAGCATCAAATTGAATGGGGACAAAACCAACCCATAAACACAACTCATTTTCAATTTTAATAATGTTTTCTGTGCTGTGTTTCTTTCTCCTTTGCTGTCACAAATTTTCTCAACCCAAACTTGCTTCTTCCTCTCACTCTCTCAACCCAAAGGGCAACATTACCGTCTAAGTTAAAGCACAGAATGTACCCTTGAAATTGCACCCTGAAAACTCAACATGTATTTCCAATTGCCTGCAATCCACATTATAACCATCCCACAATGACAGTTCTTTTAGTTTGTTAATTTGTATATAATATATATTGTTAACACTGCTCTTCAGCACAAATAACTGCTCCACTCTTTCTGATACATTAATTTGGAAATGTGAAATTGAAAGCTTTGGTAATACGATTGTGTGGTGGGTTGACCTTGGCCAGTTGCCAGACACCCATCAAGCCACTCTTTGACTCCCCTCCTCAAAATAATGGGGGAATGAGATGAAAAGGCTCATGGGTCGAGATAAAGACATTGAGATCACTTACCAATTACTGTCAAGGGCAAAACAGGTTTGATTTTGGAAAAATTAATTTAATTTATTGCCAATTAAACATAAGAGTTGGATGGTAAGAAACAAAGACAAAAACTAAAATACTTTCCCTTCACCTCCCCCTTCTTCCAAGGCTCAACTTCACTCCTTCATTTCGTACTCCTCTACCTCCTGCCTCCCACACCCCAAGCAGCACAGGGGAGTGAGGAATGGGCAGTTGGGATCAGTCCATGACAGCTCTTCTCTGCCACTCCTTCCTCCTCACACTTCTCCCCTGTCCCAGCATGGGTCCTTCCATGGGCTGCAGTCCTTCATGATAAACCTGCTCCTCCATGGGCTCTCCACAGACCACAGATCTTTCAGGAAATATCCACCTGCTCTGGTGTGGGATCCTTCAGAGGCTGCAGTGTGGGTATCTGCTCCACTGTGGTCCTCTCCACCATCTGCTCCACCATCATCTCCTCCATGGACTGCAGAGGATGACCTGGGGCTTGGAAGCACTTCCTCTCCCTCCTCCTCCTTTGCCCTTGGTGTTCACAAGGTTGTTTCTAACACTTTTTTCCCCTCACTCCTCTGCCTGTGCAGCACTTTTGCCCCTTCTTATGTTATCACAGAGGTGCCACCATCTTGGCTGATGGACTCAGCTGTGTCCTGTAGTGGATCTACTGTGGAGCCACCTGGAACTGGCTGTGGTCTGGCATGGCAGACCCTGAATGCTTCCACAGAGGCCACCCCTGCAGCCCCCCACCAACACCTTCCCACCTACACCCAATATGCATTGCTAAAGATGTTGATTGTCTCTTTTACATGCTTAACTGAGAGATACTTGACATTGACCCCGTTATGCAGCTTTGCCTTCAGCTTAGAAAGAAAGACCTAAGTCATATTTACCTCCCAGTAGAGACCATAACATTTGGCATACTTGGTGAGACTTGGTAGAGTCTCTACCACCGTCATAATAAAATGCAGCTGAGTAACATGGTCTTTACTTAAAAGAACTGTTCCTTTTTTGATATCAAAGACCTCAACAACAATAAAGCTGATAAAGTCTATACAGTATTTGATTTTTCTCCTTCTTATTTGTTGTCTTTTAACAGATATTCCTCACTATGTCTTTTATACAGACACAAAGTTACACCAACATAACTGCTAAAAACTACGTCAGCCTCTGCAGTACTCCTACAGTAGCATCTGTGAGCTCAGGGCAAAAAAGATTAAACATTGCATTCTGGCCTTCCTAACAAAATATATTCTGTAAGCAAAAAAGACATATTAGAATCACCAAGGCTAGCAGTACTCCAATGGAGCTTCTAACACATTATTTGCATTTCTTAAATAATAAAAACTATGTTTGCTGTGACATGTGAAGTGTTCTACACTTCTGCCAAAAAATTCTGACTCTTGCTTAATGTTATTTTATTGGAATTAGACAGATGTGTTGAACTTGTTATTTCACACACTTGTTTGTTAGTCTTTTAACCATTGACTAGATGGATAATCACATAAAACCAGTAAGTTCCCTATAAAACCTGTAAGGTTCCCTACATAAACAGTGCTTACTACTATAGTACTCACTGTTACGCAGGTTGGGAGGGGTAGGAGAAATTAAAACAAGTTAAGTTTATGTTAAGTTTGCAGTAATCATTACATTTCTTATTCACTGAATTTTGTAACTTCATCTAGACAGCTTTGTAACATCCTAACAAATATTTTCACATTAAAACGCCAACCCAGATGAGGCCACACTTGGGAAACAATCCCTGGGGTGGAAAAGGGGGTCACAGCACAGACTTAACCATCTGCCGAAGTGGATTTACAGTGTCTACAGTTAGCTAAGTTATTCACTGCAAATATACTCTGTGTGGAAAAACAGCCCTTTTTTTCTGCCATGTAAACTGACCTTGACCCTACCAAAAGTGTTCAGTATTCCTAAATCTTATCAGAAAGATTCTCAACAACAATTTTATCCCTGGATTGCTCTTGAAATGTACACTGCAAGGAATAAGCAGCTGAGAGTGGTCACTTAGGTCACACAGCAGCAGCTCAGTGCCCTGAACAGAGAAGAAACAGAACCGATACTATATGGCTATGGCCATCAGCCATCTGACAATAGTAATGAGAACATGGTACAAAGAAAGTCCACCAGCAATGCATATGTTAAATCTGTTCACAAGATACATTTGTCAAATAGTTTTGAATAGCTAAAAAACGGAGAAAAATCTGTTCATACACAATTCACAAAGAGGGAACAAGGACAAATTTGCCAAGCAAATTGTTTGCTATGCATAGATATCCCAGCTGTCCTCATTATCTTATTTATCCTGTTTAAATCTCCCTTGCACTCCTACCTTCTTGCCTGGTTTACCCAATGTCATCCCTTCCTTTATCATGTCATGTTTTCTCAAAGGCATGGTCACGTTTCTGTCTGAAAAACTTACTGTTCCACTGACACTTATCTTAGTTCTCTTTTTTCCTTTCAGATAGTTTGGAATGAAATCACAAAACTGTTAAACATGTAATAAAAGCTCAGAGAAATCTTCTCATTGAGCGTGCAACATTAAGTAACAAGTGCCAGTAAAATGGCTGCTTCCTCTGCACACAGATACAGTGATTTGAATTTTAAAAGCACAGAAACTAAAGGTACCCAGATCTTCTGCCAGATTACAATATTGCCGCTAAAAGGAAGAAGGATAGGCAAGTGAGTGCCACGTCAACAGCTATGCCAACTCCGCCACAGTCTTCCTGTACGACTTTGGAAAAAGGCACATAGGTTCCTCTCTGCCATACAGGATAAAAATACATGCCTGTCTGGAAGGATTGTTGTGAAGATAAACACATTAAAGACTGCCAGATGCACAGGAACCATAGTAATGGGGATTACATTGAATATAAAATAGATCACATGTGAGAAGGCATATGTGCAGGGATGTGCACACATACAGGGTAAGTAAGAGGTGAGAGAGGAAATGCTTAGAAAATTGACACTGGCATCCTTTACATTTTGGTAACAGAAATCTAGTTATGTTGGAAAATTAGGACATTAGTCCCACTTGGAGGCATCTGTCCCATGGAGTGAGCAATACAACTGACCAACAGTCTGGTATACTGTTCAAACTTCATATGGATTCATTGCAACATCCATGTTATAGATAACCATACAACATTTTTTCTATTTCTTTCTAGTATTGATATGGTTCTGATACAATTACATTTTGAAAAGGGGGAAACAGCAATAGTGTGTGGGAGTCAAACGGTGTTAAAACAAGGAGAGCAGCAGTGGACAGAAGTCAGCAGAGACAGATCATACAGGCTGTTCACCCTGCTGGGACTGGAATTGCTGCAAACGCTAGAGCCAGAATACAGGGCTTCACTAATTCTCGGCGTATGAATAGTAAATGCTTTCAATTTGAAGCGACATTTACATGCAACTTAGCTGCATCGGTTACAATCTTGCTCTTTTTTCGTAGCCAGTCAGCTTTATTGTTGAAGAAATGTTAGGGCACGAACATGTAGAGCAAAGTGCATGTGTAGCTTGTAAACAAGCCCTCTGGACCACCTCAGGATGCATCAAAAAGCCCTTGGTGAAACAGAAGCAAATAGCATTGCCCTGGATTAATAGCACAGGGATGGAAGAGAAAAGAAATCACCTACTAAATCTTAGCTGCTCAGTTTCTTAAGAGAGGGATAAACATTTTGCACATTAAATGGGTACCAACAGCTTGAAAATTACACTTCTGTTAGAAAATTTTATAATCACTACATTACAAGAAGCCCATAAAATTACTGTGAGTATAAAAAAACCCTAGCAAAAATATTTCTTTCACTTTTTTTTCAGATTTCTTACTTAAAGCACATGACAGAATGTAGTGGACAGCCAGTCTAAGTCTATTAAGATAAAGACAGTGAGTCTTAAATCTTTCAAAAACCAAAATACCCAGCTTGAAGATCATTAATACCCTCTTTCTGTTCAGTGGGACTATTAATATTTTTCAGGTTAAGCACACGCTATCATGCTGTACCAGGACATTAGATGTTTTTTTCTTTGGCAACTACATCTTTAAGTCTTTCAAATGTCAAATAAAGGTAAATGGAAAAGCAGTAATAAACACAATTTAAAGACTGAATCCCAAATTAATAAAGAAAACCACATTAAATACAACTGAGCTTATCTTTCAAACAACATTTAAAGATTTTTTTTCTTTTTTTACTTGACAAATCAAATCTCTGTACTCAGTAAATGTTATGCGTGTGGACACTTGTGAAGACATCAGCTATCAGAGGTTAAACTTGAGTGTATGTCTTGAAAATTAACTTAATTTAATGGCATATTTGTTATTTGACTTAGTGTACGTTAGCTCATGCTGCTTTAGACTGCCTCAACGCCAAACTTATGGTTAGTTACTGTTGTCTTTGCAGGCTACCAAGTAAATCCTGGATCACTGCTCCTCCCAAATGATTACTGCTCACTTGTAGTCATGTCCTCTACTGTCTGTCTGACAGTCTCTAAACTCCCTCCTCCTCCTCAACTGCTTTGCCAAATCTAACCAGGTCACTTACAAGAAGGTATGAAATAGCATAGCAGTATACTCCCTCTGGCCTCTCAGGACCAGTGAGAATGATCTTCTGTACCCAAAAACGTCCTCTAGAGGCCACTGTCTGCCCTATCATCTATATCAAAGAGGTCAAATATTTTCCTTCGGTGCACTCTACACGCGCTCCAGGAACGTTCCTCCCTCTCAGTTCCCTTAGAACTTGGCACTCGCTGTGGTCTCCTAAGACGAGGTGACCACCCCAGTGGCCTGCTGCCAGACACCAAAATGAACGTGAACGTTTACATTCACTGCAGATTCTTGTTTGCTACCAATATTGCTTATCTTTAGTAAGTTCAACATACACTCTCCTTTTTATGACAATCTTGTTTATAACAATACTATGAAATAATCAAGTAACAACATAAAATTTCTGTTCATCAGAGGCAACTTCTTCAATATCTACAGAGGCATTTCTGCCTTTATTGATTGCATGTTTGTATGCATGAATGAGAAGTTCAATGTTTTTGTGAAAAAGAACTAAAGCTAATTAGAAGATCTTTCCAGTGCTCCCAATGAATCAAAACAAAAATACTGGGCCAAGCAAGGAATTGTGCATCACTAGCATCCAAGCTGCCAAAAGGATTCAATAACATTATAACCCAAAATAATTGTTATGTAGTCTAAGCTCAGGCTTATCACTGTGCTTATCATTTCAACCTTCTAAACTACTTTGTGTCACAGGAAACACAAAGGGTACACCTTTGGCACAAATAAGCAATGCCTTCAGGAATGACAAGAAACTGTTCAGCCAGAACACACCAAGATGATTCAGCAAGTGAAGCAAGCCCCATACTCCAGAGAAATCCTCCAAACCTCCACCACAGAAGACTCTGTTAATGACACTGGGAAAATTCCTCTCTGATCACTTACTTGGCAATCAGTTCAACCTTGAGACTCTAAGCAAGATACAATGGCCTGACCTCTTAGAAAGAAAAAATCATATACTGCTTTAGAACATTGCTCTGTCCTGTTCAGCATCAAGTCTTTAACTGTGCCCAATCATTAACATCTCAGGGACATTTCAGAAAACATTTGTCTTAATCAATTAAAAAAAAAAAAGACCACCAAACAAGAGTTAACATATAAAGGGCTTGCTAATTGCACTAAGTCCTGAAGCATGATATTGCAGAGTTACAATAACTTGAACACGTGGGATGTAATGCTCACATCCAGGCCTGATCCAAGAAGAATGCGAACAAAAAAATTTAGGTTCCCCATTCTACACAGTAGTCCATTACTATTTTTCACATTTCACACAAGTCACGGTATGTATGTGTGTATATACACAAGCCAGAGAATATATTCTGAAATTATTATCTAAAGTCTTCTCCCAGCTGCTCATATAGAGGCGTTAACCTCCATTTGATTAGATTCAAGTGCATTTTGCTTTATGGTCACTATGACACCAGGTGATTCTGTTCTTTCATAGTAGTAACACATCCTCTGCATTAATTACTAAATTGCTTTGAACTTTTTATCAAGAAAATGCTTACTTACAACCATGGTTATTTATAGCCACGTAAGAAGCTGGTACATATATTAAAACATACCAAATCAAGCATGTATCCCCTGACTCCTCTTCCTTTCAATAGTTTGAGTATCATTCTTGGTGTAGTATTTAGTCTGTAACAAAGAAATGTAACCAGGCCTTGAGCCGAAATACTTCAAAAGTTACTAGTTTCAGATCAGTGTATCTTAAATGAGCTCCAAGAGCGAGGTGAACCATTTTGGCTATAGGATATCTAATATAAAGTATCTGCTAATATTTTAAAAATACTCTTAAGAATTTTGCCATGTCCAGAAATTGTCCTCAAAATTAAATTGCCATGAAAACACAATGTTTTTTTCTTTAGTCTATAGACAGATATTAAGAGATCATTTTATCAGTACTATATCTAGAATTCTCCATCTTCAATGCAAGTCTTAGATACATGTCACAGATCATAGAGGATGCTTGAGAAAGTCTTTGATTATTAACCATTACAAGCTCTTGAAAGATTATGGGTTTTAAATCTACATAGTCACATGCATGAACAAGTTGCTCTGGTATAAGAAGTTAACTTGATCCACTGTAATTGCATGAATGTGAAGTTTTATTTTATGACAAATGTAAATTAAGATAATTCATTCCCTGCTGAACAGGCTGAGTCCTCAGTGAAGTAGCTAAGCTACCTGGATTAACCTCATAGTTGCCAGAAGAATTAAGAACACACATAAGAATAACGCAGTCTATAAAAATAATCCTGAAAATTTCCCTTGATGCCTCCTTCATTGGCAGCTGAACTGTTTCTCTTTCTTTCTTCTCTTCTCTTTCTTTGAAAACACTGAGGAATATGGAATAGAAGAAGCAGCATCTGTTTCCAATGCAAAGTTATTTTGCTGTTAAAATGATAAAGATCAGGCCTAGGTTCAGATTTACCCAACGGAGAAGAAAGGAAGAGGAAAAATAAGTGGCATGTAGTTTCCCAGTTGCTACCGCCTGGAGTTCTGGAGATCCTCCTGCTCATGTGATGTGTTGCAAGCTAAATGGTTACTTCACTCACCTACTCACATACATTAGCATTGCATCAGCATTCATAGTGATGTTTATCACTTAAAGAGAAAAAAAAAAAGACCTTGAAAAACCTTGACATTTGAGCAGTACACTAGTTGGCATCTCCTCCTACTAATACATCTTTGCTTCCTCCAAGGAAGACAAACAGTCTGATGCATTCAGATGGGTAGCTGAGAAAGGTAAATTGCCCCAGATCACTCTACAGAAGATCACTACCTAGTTGGTAAGAGACCACAGAAACTAGCAAAACTCACTACAGCATTCAAAGGGACAAATTCATTGCAAATATAGACTCATATATGTATTCTACTCGAAGAAGTATAAACAGGTCATGTGAAAGACTAAGCACAACATAAATTCTGAGTTATTAAATTAAATGCAACCATTTATCCAGTGGATATCCATTACATATCCATTTCATAATGTCTTGCATCTTCAGTAGAACATGACAGCTCAGGAAAGCCAGTGAAAAGTACCCAAATGGAACTTGTTGGGCTCAAAGCATAAAATATTAAGTAAGGATCTATGTTGTGTACTACACAGAAGACCAGACCTAGGACTTCACAGTCCCCTTCTTGCCTTAAAATCTTTGAACTATAGCAAATGATTGAAGACTTGTGTGTAATTTCTATTTCAGCTGTAAAGAATGCAAGTAAAGATCTGCACTTTGAATTGAGCATTTCTGGAAACAAAGTTCAGAGATGGTGTATCCTTTGGATAATCAGCCATAACCCTTCTCCTCCTCCTTGAAAAAGGGGAAATTCGTTTTCAGACTTCCTGTGTCCGATGGGGATAACACTGAACAAGGCATAGATTTTACCATCCCACAAGAATGAAGAATTAATCCCTTTGGCTGAATGACGGTCTTGGAGATAATTAAGGGAATTCTGTCACCATCAGACAGTACAAAAACACAGCTTTTATACTCAGTGAAAGAAGGGAACCAATGAGGCAAGAAGAGACTTCGCAAGATAACTGAGGCCAGCAGCCTCTCACTACAAGACTGCTAAATTCTACCCAGTGCAGGATTATACTGAATAAAATATTCATTGAGCCTACTGTGGCGTCCTGTCAAGTCTAATAGCCTTTGCTGGGCCCTTGGTGGAAAACACAAGAACCAGAATCTTCAGATATATGCTAGAAAGCTAAATGCAAGAAGTCTATTCTGGACCATGTTCTTACCATCCTACCTGAGACTTGTGGGAAGATTTCTGTTAGAATACAGGTCTCTGCAAAGAGTTAGAATTTGGACTTCCCAGAGTAGTCCTACTAGTAGCACTGCTTTCAGATATAAAATTACTTTGTATTCAGAGCAGCCCTTTGCTACCAGAGCTGACTGTTACCTCCGTTTTCACCACTTTTTTTTAAATCAAGCTTTAGTTCAGCATGTCTGAGGACAGAAAACTTTATATTGAGGTGCAAAAGCATGTTCTTGAAGGCTCTGAAATATAAGTGGCACAGCGTTTTAATGGATTGGTGTTTCACCTCTAAGCATTTGGTCCCTGTCCAGTTTCGGATAAAAGACATAAATGAATGTAAAGATCTTACTTATAGCCCTTGGCTTTATCTCTGTCACAGAAGCACTACTCAATTTGCAGCAAAATTATAGCTGCTATTCAACAGTAGCATAGTAGGGGAATTGCCTTGCTAGCACTACAGTGCATGAGCAGTACTGGTTGAGAGATTGCACACTCCCACCTGCACTATACTTAGTTCTAGCCAACACTAATCATTTCCAAGAGACATCTACTAAAGTGCATTTCCTCTCAAAATACTGACTAATGGTGAATATCAATACAGCAAACTGACAGGATATATGACTTGGATATACCTGTTTCACATAATGGAAGGATTTAACTTCAAGGAATTTGTGACCTATAAAATGTTCACTGCAATTAATGATTAATTAATTACAAAAGTGAAGACATTTGTTCCAATTACAGTTGTTACCCTTATTGTTGTGCTATTGAAGCACTGGGCTTCCTGGTGTGGGGTTTTTGTTTGTTTGTTTGTTTGTTTTAAATGGGAGTCAAACAAATCAATTCACTGTTTAAAGCTGGTTTCTCTTCTGGAGCCCTTTCTTACACATTTTCAGTGCCCCTTGACCTCTGGCATCTGTCACAGCCAACACCTCTGCTCATAGCAGGGGAGAAGGTGAAGGGCTTCATTGGAAGCAGATGACAAAACTCTCCTTGCGTGGGCTGGGGCAGAGTGGTCATCATTCTCAGCTGCAGTATGACCTGACTGCTGTCCTGGAATCCTCTCCAGCCCCAGGAAGTTCAAGGACAATACGCTGCTCAGAAGATAAAGCCCCGATTCTGCTGATAGGACTGTCTCCCACGCTGCTGAAAGTGCTGATGGGAAGGCAATCACACAAGCTCAAAGGGCCAGATTTTGCTCTCAGTTATCCTTGTCAGCTCAGTAACAGCTATTGCATTATACAGGGCAGAAAGAGGACCTATTTTTTATAGCTTCATGTGGTCTTTTATTCAGTTCTTTTCAGTTTTTAAACAAGCATCATTGCATAACAGAAATACAATTGATATTTGCAAGTGGTAGTTCAGAGGAGGGAAAATAGATACATGGAAATTAATATAATAATGTATTTCCAACACATCTGTGTGAAAGACCTGATCTATAGGTCTTGGAGGTCTTCCCAGTAGCCAGTGGCCACTGGATCAATCAGGCCCAAAGAACCAAAAATGGGATTACAGACTTCTTTGAGCCACCCTGTAAAATGGAAGAATGCAATGCCATCAGAAAAAGAAAAGAACAGGAGAATATGGGGAAGGGAGGATGTGGGTGCATGTGTACGTGAAAGGAAAAGACCATATGCAAGAAAAAATGTCTAACAAAGTCTACAAGCTTGTTTAGTATATCGAACAAACTTTTGTGTACCTTACGTGTTATTGACTCCTCTGTGATTCATACTGCCAAATTTTATAGAAGATCTCGAAGCATTAATTAAAGTGTTACAAAATTAATTTAGTTCTGTAAGCATCTTGGTCCATTAAGTAAATATCATTCTAACTCCTAAGAATTTATCGGGGCCTCTGTATTTTATTTACCAAAATTTACAGATGGTAAGGGGACTCCTTCCATGGTCTTCAACATTCTTTGGAACTGATACCAATGCTGTAGAAGCTGAACAACTTGCCCAGTGATACTAACATGAACTGGTGAGCATTTTCTTTTCAGAGTAATCATCATAAATTGGTCAGTAAAATCTTTAAAAGGCGCTGGACTCTGGTGTTGAAATCCTGGTAGAATTATAGTCAATAGCAAAACTGCCTGTGACTTCCAGAGTTTCACCTAGAGTTTACCTGCCCAGGTCATACCCACCACATTGCTAAAGCCAGAAGCAGCTAAAAAGCACCAGAAGCATAGGTGACCTTTCTGGGTGGCACAGCTTTGGGTGTCTGAGTAAAGGAATCAGTCATAGGAGAGGGTCTATAACAGCCAATAATATACACAGCTTTCTCTATTTCTAATGCAATTACCTGAAATATTTAAATATGAATATGCAAATACCTGTACTCTGATTGGGATAAAAATGCAAGGATTTCCTTTTCCTGCATTGTTAGCCAGCAACAGCTGCAGTCTTAAAATGACAATCAGCCTCCTGAAACCAATCAAAATGCAAAAAATTGCACAACTGGGGAAAAGATTTACGCAGTATTTACATATGCAGCATGACAGCAGTTTGATTGTCTGAGGCAACTCAGTTTTGGCACAATTTTGACATAGAATTGCTTATAGTGAGCACAACAACCCTATGCAGGAGAGTTCTTGGTACTAATAGACCACTATGCTAAATCACCAATGTAAACAGGCACATTTATCTGCTATCAGTTTGGCCACAGGATCCGCTACGCTACCTCATGTAACAATTGCTTCACTTGTCCTGAAGCTCTTCCTGCCTATTGCAGAAACCCTTCTTTCTTTCACATATTCAACAGGGCCAGCTACCATCTTGTGTCCTCTCTCTCCTCACCAGCTCAAACTATTTGCCTCCTCTATTTGTCTAAAGAATAAAGGATCAATCTTTAAATACTGACTATCATCTGCAGAGTTTGCCAATCTCTTTGGACATGTACAGCAGAGGCCCAACCAGTAATCAAAGCAGGCTAGCAGGCAATGAGCTATGCCACTACTGCAAACATGTATAGGTGCTGAGATATGTTTCACTTTTGGATCTCTAAATTCCCATCGCAAATATTGGATGTAAGAAAATCGTCATCCTTTGTTCCAACTGAAAGAAGCGGCCTGCTTAAAGATCAGTCCCCACAGACTCACAGTTCCAGCCCACATCCATTGAGTGCAAACAAGGAAAGAGGACATTTACTTACCATATTTGAGAAATCTCCCCTTAAGTCCTAAATTGGTTGATACCCCAGGCACTACCAAAATACAAACATTAAACAGCCAGTAGATCCCAATGACTGTAAGTAGCTCTAGTATTTATGTGGAGATTGACTCAGGGGGACCATTGCACCATGTTAACAATTCTCATGCTTTCCAACCACAGCTGCTTCCATTAACTTGTGAGAGAGAAGAGAACCTTCCAATTTTGAAACAAAGAAGGGCTTTGGTTTTCAAAGATTTGTCTGTTTTCCAAAAACATTAGCTAGAGTAAACAAATAATGAAAGCTAGTTATCCTTCTCTCTAAAACTGTCCATTCTGATAGTCCTAGACTATCACAGCTACAGCGATGCAACTAATTCTGCCAGATGTGTACAAATTTGTGTATATTTTTATTAGAATTTGACTTTTAGTCTCACAGCATTACTTTCCCCTACAGAACTTCCATAGTTGTCAAAAGTGTTTGCTTTCCTAAGAGACTGACCCAAGCCAAAGCTTAAATTAATCAGAGCTGAGACTTTTTTCACTTTGCACCTCGATAAATTAGTCTGCACAAAGTTCCACACTGCTGTGACTAGATCATTACCAATATCTGCAGCAGCTAGCTAGTCTCCACCTGCTCCATGTTGAAAGGCAGGATTAGCCTCATTCAATAGCCAAATCCTTTAGTTTCACTTCCTTGCATTGCTTTTTCTATTCTTATTTCTCCGGTTTTCTTTTGCAGCTATGCAGTCACAGGAAACAGGACCTCAGAAGGTCACTTAGCCCATCCCTTTGTCCCAAAGCAACATCAAATATATCAGATTGTATTACCTCATTACTAGAAGTATTTTTTCTGCTTTTTAAGATAAAATCTTTCTTTTTCTATCACTTATCTATAGACCTGAGTAAACACATAGTTTTTCCTAGGGTACAAGAAACAAACAGTGTCACTCATTCCAAGAATGAATAACAACTGTAGCCTGTAACTACAGACTGACATATTCCTACACTTCCATTTCAGGAATATTTTTAGCAAAATCATATATTCAGGAATTTTATAATTAACTAAAACTTCTGCTGAATTTTCAGCCTGCCACAGAGATCCACACCCATACATTACAAAAATCAAAGATGATTACCACTGAAGTTGTCTGGAATTATGAAAGTACACTGAGTTCAGTATGTGGTACACTGTATATCAAAAAGATGTCCTGGTTTGGAACAGCTTCAGCAATCCCTAGCACAGGATCACTTAAGTACCTGCATTTGAGGCAAATGGGAATTGTGCCTCACCTACAATTATAATAGCATGTCTTACCTCACCAGCAGTGGGCTGATTCTTCTCTTGAACATACTGATGTAAAACATGACTTATGATGGAGAGTTCAGCAGTATGGCATCAATATACAATGATTATACAATACCTGTAACAATACACGAACCAATCTCTGCTGGTTTTGGCTTTATAGTTACTGATATGGAGAACACAAAGAGTAATTACATTGTTTGCTTTTTTAAAACACTTCCCCATAATTGTTTCACTCTGAAATCCACAGCCAGACACAAGGTTTAAGTTCTATTTCCCACAAGTTAGCCAGACAAGTTGGCACTATGTTCTTCACCCACAGCTGACCTTGACTCACAGCAAAATAGCAGCCTTGTCTCTACAGGATGTCTAACATGCATATGTTATTCTTGCTAGTAGCCCAAGTCATGAAACTGAACACCTTGTGCTAAGTGCTGTAAAAACACACAAGAAAAAGATGGTCCCTGTAGAAAAAGCACACCTGCTTTGTCAGTCATAGAGCCTTAAAATACAGCTTCAAGTGATTCCACATCTCACTATCCCCTATGACTCTGTCTTTACCTCTTCTTGGCATTGCTAAGAACAATTTCATTTTGACTATGAGTGCAAAACAGATGTCACTGCATGTGTGATATCATGTGAAGAAATATCAAAACCTTAAAGGTGAGTGAAGATTCTATAAACTGCTAAATCATGTAAAACCTAAGAGTATTTTGAAGTTAGAAATGTGCCTGAAGGCCTGCTATAAAAAGTAGAGCTTTTTGTGCAAGGAGCTCTGTCTCTTTATAAGGACCTCCCAAATTTTGATTTTGAATTTAAACTATAAATTATATATTATTTGTAATTAAAATTTGCAGCTCTAGTCGGTGTTTCCACCTGACATTCTGCCAGGCCTGCAGTCCTTTTCAAGTTATTCAAGTTCTTGCAGCAACACCCAGATACTTTCAAAAGAGCCAGTAAAATCACTGGACACGCTGAATTTACACTAGTGCTACAAAGATAAGAGTTCGATCCTTAACGTTCTAGCTGTGTCCAAAGTTGGGATTTTTGCCTCTCTAAAGTGAAATGAACCTATCTGTGTCCTATGCACAGCAAAGCAAATAGAATCTTACTTTTTTGCATTTTATTTTTTTATCAGGCTGCTCATTTTCACCTCTGACCCGTGAATCCAAGAATGCTTAGGGTCAACACTAACTAGCATAAAGGTAAGCAGGAGACACAGCAGCATGATGCTTTGTTATGGAAACACAAAAATTACTTGCTTTCATTATTCCACAGTGTCATTACTCATATTAAAGCCAATGTATTCCTTAACACAAAATAAATATTTACTAAACAACCAAACAATCTGAAACATCCTACCCCAGTTTTGTTTATAAGTTGTGTTTACTGCAGCGCACAGATCCTTGTTTTGTCCCATTCCTCTGGACATCGTGTCTTTTTTCACACTTTTCACTTTAATTTCTGTGATTCTATAAAAGAACTTAAAATAGAAAGGACCTAATTGGCCAACCATGGCATCTCCCCATCAGTCTTGAACTGATTCCTACTGTATCTTTTCTAACTTGCAATAGAAATGTGTTTCTATGATTAAAAATAGAATTTTCTTTCCCAAATGATTTTTCAGAACAGAGAAAGTAGGTAGTGAGTTTTTTAAGTTATTTTTCAGTGACACTGGCCTTCAGCTTGCATTCTCCCCCCTCCAACCTTCTGACCTGTGCAGATGTTGTGGATTCCCTTTCACCACCTGATCCAACAGAAGAGTCAGCTCTTGGCTCTAGGGATGTTTCTATTCCCAGTGACATGTGGAGATGCCAGAAATAAAATTACCTGTACGTGGCAATATCGGGTGAAGTCAGTATAGCTATAGCAGCATACTCTATCATCACATTTAAATAGAGTTAGAGAACCTGATTTAAATGCACTTTTTTTTCTCACATCCTCTCATGTGCTTCCGCAATACTTGCACACTATTGTGTAGACTGAACTTTGGATCTTATTATGGCTCTATCCTGATTTCAACCCCTTTGAAAAGAGGATTGCACTGGACCTCCAGATATCCTTTCCAATCCAGTTACTCCACAATCCTGTAAATTATATACAATGCAGTCTCTATATCAAAATAAGCTTTTGGATGATCTGTTAACTACAAGGACTTGCTGTCACAAATACTGTTTTATTTTTGTTTTCAAATAAAACTGTTACTTCTACACTTCTTTAATTCTTAGATCAGCATACACAGTTTTAACATATCATTAAGGCATATTAGGTACAAATGTTTTATGTCACTTCATCATAACATGATATCTCAGGTGCTTAATAATCAACTTGCTCTCAAAAAAGCCTACCTGCAAAACACACAATAGGAAGGAAACAAGAATTATGCTTTATTCAACCAACTGGATTGCTTATCTTGGTAAGTCTGTCAGCCTCATAAAATTTCATGCTCCAGACTCTTAACAGTTTTTTAATAAAAGAAAACAAAAAAAAACCAAAACCACTGAGGATCTTCTCAAGCACCCTGCACCTTCTACAGCTATTCCAGCACAGAGTGAGTGAATAAAGCCAGCTCAGGTGTATTTGCACACCCTGCACCCATACTTGACTATTTTGATAGAGACATACTCTTACTGGCTTATTGACAAGTAAGTAGATGACAGGAAAGAGAAAAAACTCATCGAGTGAAATGAGAATGGACTCACACCCCTCCACCCAGTTCATCAGGCAAAGGCTAGTGAAGACTCAGATAACACCTTTACTCCTGTTACTCTTTTACAGATTACTTGTCAGGTGGTACCAACAAACCAAAATCCCTTGAAGCAGTAGCATCTGTCACGGATCTAAAAAACAACATCATACTATTTACCACCATCAAGAGGAGCCTGTTCTTATTTTCCCTCCTCACTTTCTTTTCCTTGCTGGCCCATAGTAACAGTTTTTTAAAAAAAAGCCTCTAAAATTAGTGAGTAGCCTGGGTTAGAAATGCTAGTGGTAATACTTGCAGATCTGCTCTCATGCCATACTGTCAATTTGCAAAATGTCTTTTGTATTAGAAAAGATGCAGTGACTGTTACTAAGATCTAAAAAGGAGCAAAAAGGGCAAACGGATCAGGGTAACAGTGTACTGCAAAGCACCACACAGTTTATTTATATGCAAAGCTATCTGTAATTTGCAAAAGCATTTCACAAGACAAAAGAAGTTGCACAATGTTACACAACGAGGTGTATCCAAATCTATTTTCTATATCTCTGCCATACAGTGACAAACCCAGAATCTCTACAACTGTAAATGAACCTCAGGTGATTACAGTTATTTTGTTGAAAACAATTTTTTCACTACGCAGGCCCAAACGCAGATGCCTAACGTTGAGAAAATGCCCTTACTCTCATGTCTCCTAACCAGACATGAGGTTTTCAAGCAGTGCCTGCTGAGCGCTTGGAAAAACAGGATGCTTAGGCAGAATTTAGGGATGCACGTACCTCAGTGCCACTGAAGTAAGTAAACTTGTAGGAGACAGTACCACATAAATCTTTCCAATTTCAGGTCCAGAAAAATTTCAACATATAAGGTTAACTTATACATTCTTGTTAATTTAAAATTAGGCGTTTGGCAAATCAAGCAGTAGTAAAGTCATATATATGAGTTCAACTGATCATTTGATTTAACCAAAAGTATTTTGGATTTAATTGTAGTTTATTTTGTAACATAAGTTAAGGAAATGCTAAAAAAGCCATTTCTAATAGAAAATCAAACTATTTCATTCTGGAAGGAGAAATATTGTCATGTTTTTCCCATTATTGTCCTACTTACAGGTTTTTATAACAAGAACTCAAAAAGTTTTCCAGTTTTAGGGAATATGCATTTATTTTGTCTCAAAACTTCATTTTAGTGAACTTGATTTCTGACTCAAATTCTTAGGCCCTAATTCTATAAACATTTAAGTTTAACCTATGAGCAGCAGATAAATAGGCCTGTGAAGTTCAATATGAGCACCCAGGTAAGTATGTCATAAAAGAATCAGGATTTTATTCTGCTATGTTCTGTCTACAAACAGACACCTTGTTTTCTAAAGCATGAGATTCCTCTCAATGTTCCTGGCAGACATCTGCAATTATTAATATATAATGTAGTTGGCTCTCAAGATTTGCAGCAATGCATTCAAACTTACCTATTGTCTTGTATGATGCATATAAGAGTTTATGTGCTTAAAGCAATGGCATGCTCTCCATTTGCATGCAGATTTTTTTTAATTACGTGAGTAAAATCTCTGTCCACAGTTCAAGGTAAGCAACAAAGCTTCAAGGAAGATGAAGAAAAAGAGGCAACAGCTGAATATATTTAGAAGATTATTTCCCAGAAGCAGTCAAGATCTTACCACAAACGATTATGAACGTATCAGTTATATGCTGCTTAGTAAAGAGAAAGGTTGTTGAATACAGATACCCTATGCCTTTCAATTTGATACTGTTTTGATCATTAGTGTTTCAGGCTACCTGCAAACAGGTGCAGCAACCTGCCTCTGGAGAGGACAGTAAAATAATTCTTGGCTTATATCATGGGTGTGATACCCTTGGGGAAGATTGTTTTTAAGCTTACCACAGCCAAGATAATGGTTGATCAAGAAACTACTTACAGCAATGACATGCCAAACTCAAATTTAGTATTCAGACCTTTGGGCAAAATGATAAAGTAATCAAGAATTCAATTGATAAAGCATGGGTTAATAATTATATTTTAAATTGAACTGCTTTGAAAGCTGTACTGGAAAAGTAAGTTAACAGCTGAAAAACCTAGAAACTAATACAAAATGCCTTCTTCCCCTGAAGAAATTCTCAATGACTTCAGTAGAACAGGATTAGGCCACTGGCTCTGTAAACGTAGCCATGCAAATGTATTGTCTCCTTGTACTAATATAGCTGTCTGGCAAATTCTTTTTGCTGTTACCATGGCTCTAACATTTTGATGTTTCAGCAGAAAAATAACAGTTAAGTGTATGTGTGAACACTAACTGAGACATTTTTTAGTCATTTTAGGGTTACAGTTAACAGTGAGGTCAAAAATTCTTCTTTAAAAACATTAAGCTATAATCTGAAATCTGTAATTCTCATATATGAAAAGTCATAATATGTATCAATGATAAATTTGTCAGGAAAGCTACTGATTTTGCTTTCTCAGTTTCCAGTTCTAAGGGTTTTTTCTCTTCATCCCTCAGCTGGCCAAAACAAGGAACAGGTGGAATCTCCTGACTTACTCGCATCCTTACATCAAAATACTACAGATGATTAAGTAAAAGGCCTCTATTTCTCCTACAGCAGATTATTTTGAAGTCCAGCCTACAGTAGAAACCTTTCCCAGTAACAGCTGTGCCACTCAACAGCTCTTGGGAATGCAGTTTGTCGAGGACTCACACTACCTTAAATCACAGAATATCTCAAGTTGGAAGGGACTCATAGGGATCATGGAGTCCAACTCATTGCTCCTTGCACGACTACCTAAAACTAAATCATATGACTAAGAGCATTGTCCAGATGCCCCTTGAACTCTACAGAGGCACTTACGAAGGCCCATACATATACTCCCCATAAATGACTCTACTAGACAGAAACATTTTGCAATTTGGGATAGTTAATGCAATTTGCAGACATTTTTGAGGGAAATACTTGGCAATGCAATGTGGGACCCCAGAACTCTGCCTCAGGAATGTTAAGAGTTCAGGCTCAGCTTCCCCCGATTCCTGTTTTCTTTGTGCTTTTTGGGGAGGGTAACCCCTGGTTCTTCCTTCATTTCCCCATTTTCATGCTTCCAGTTTCCCAGACTCAAGTCTATAACAGCATTAGAAACATGTATGGAACAATTCAGTGTTCTTATGTCCCTTTCATAGGGTAGTACCTGTTTTCCCTGCATGTGCAGAGCTTCAACTTTATCAGCAGATTTTTCAAGAAAGAAAGAAAATTGAGAAGTAGATGATGGAGGCAGACAATAAAACTTGCTGTGAAGCACAATTATTCTCCAACTGGTTAAACACAGTAAGACTCATGATGTTTAGCCCTTGGAACAATCATTGTGCAAATCTAGCATGGTCAATAGCAGAAGCAAAGCTTTTAAATATAGGCAATTGTAATCCAGTTCCTATAACTGTGTGCTGCGCTTATATCAACCTTTCAATGGAATTGCCTCAAAATCAAAAGCATTTATACCGAGAAACTAGTGGCGTACTTGCGCTGGGAACCTGTAAACCCTGATGCTACCAGGGGTTAGCAACGTGGAGTTGAAAAATCTGTAGTGAACATGATTATTATAAAGGTGTAAGAACTGTGACTCTTGTGAAGTATAGGAAAGCAAGAAAATTCCTAAGCAAGGTATCCCATTTCCACTGCTCTTAACTTCCAAGTACATAAACACAAGTGAGACTTTTGAGTAGTTGCATGAAGTGATGATGGCTCACTAACTTCTGTGCAATTATGAAATCTACACAGAGCTCACATTTTTAGGAATCCTTTTGCAATACAGTAATGCAAAGTTTTCTAGACCACAATATTTATAAACATAGTTACTTTATTAACTGTAATTCTCAAAAAGCTGCTCTACCTTTTCTTTCCTAGTTCCTAAGTGATATACCTGAGATCTGGAAACAAAGATACAGGAATTGCTCAGTGGCTTCTGCTGTGTATTTGGTAAATTAAAAACCCCTCTAAAAACAAAAATTAAGATGTTTTCACTGACAGTAGGAAGACTGGTGATTCTGAACACAAAAGAGCAATTAGAGGAGTCAATCTGAATACAATTTCTGGAAGCCTCAGAAGCATACTCTGCTATGTGGTACTGGCAGTATTGCTTTGAATCTGCTTGTTCTGCTCTTTGAGTAAGCTATACTTATGACTGCTAAAAAAATGAATTTCAAGTTAACCACATTTTACTGAATTCAGCAAGAAGTGCAGGTATAGGAAAACGGTGTTGCATATCAGTTTTTTTAAACAGAACAAATACAGCACAGTTTTCACAAAATAAAGATTTATTAACCATAACAAACAACATATAAAATGACAAGTAAGAAGTGCAGGGTGCATGAGTCATTAGCATATGTCCACTCTCGTCATATGCCCTTATTTTCCACTGGAGTTGGCTGCAATTAACACTGTGGCAATCTGTGCTGGCTCTTGGGCAGGTAGGAGGTAAAGAAAGAACGTATATGGGATGAGACCTGCTCCGCAGAGGTATCTATGAAGCACAGTGGCTGCTGCAGTGAAATGACTGGGTGTTTTGTTCCATACAGCTTTGCAGTGCCTGCATTTGCTAAATCAGGATGCTCCGTCTTCAAGGTAAACTATTCAAGTGTGTCTTTTCTCCAGTGTGTTATGTCACGAAGGCCAAAGAGACCTATGGAAAAGATCTACCCTCTTCTTTCTTTTCTTTCTTCTAATCGTCATCTGCTCCTTCTCAGCCAAGGTCACTGATAAGCAACAACAAAACAAAAAAGTCATTGTTAGATTGGAAACGTCACAAATAAAAATCTCCATCCTTTTCCTACATGTATTTTTTCTCATAAAATATGAAATGGGTCAGCCTCATGGTGGGCAGTTCAGAAAGTCCATCAATGATGGCTACTTTATCACCTTTTGAAGAGCTGGCATACAAGGTATGGACTACCACATATACCAGCTGTAAAAACAAGGCAGTAACTATGACTGAACAGGCAATGATCTGTTCATAAAGTGCAGAGACCCCTGAGAAGGTTATTCAGAGAGCTGGAGTTCACCTAGACACGTTACCAGCTTTTTTGCAACAAGCACTTCTCCTGAGCTGATAAAGGTGAGGCAGTAACACACTGTAAAAGGAAAAGTAAAACAGGCCTTCCTAGACACTCACTCTCAAAGTTTAAAGAATACATGCTGAAAAATGCTGACATTGTCCTGAAGGTAAAAGGGGATGTTCATGCAAAGATCAACCTGAAAATCCATGAATGGAAATGGATAGCTGCTATTGTTTAACTCGGTGAGCAGGTTCTCTGAACCAAAACCAAAATGTCTCTCCTTCCCTGAATAAAAAATAAATGTTTTGAATTTGGTTTCCTCTCAGACAGGAAGGGATTGCTTGAAGGTTCATACTACATGTCTACGTTTTATTCACAGAAAACACAGTTTTGGCGACCAGTTACAAGACTGCTTGCAAACAGTCTTGTGTTTCCCATCTGTTTTAATGGCATACTAAGGTATCTGTTTCAATGCCATTGGTTTTGCTCCTGCATGCAAAGAATTGATATTTAGTCACAAAAATTCTACATGTCCACATACATTTATGTATATTTAGCACATACTTATGAATATTGGGTGTGGTCTATTCTTTTTTTTTTTTTTATCTTAAAATTGACAGTGCATATAGGGAGTGTTTTTAAAATAAACTGGCCATCTGAAAGGCATTTTCTCTGTTCCCTGTCCCCTTATAATTAGACACTATTCTAAGAGAGGGATGGAAGAATTGAAGAGAAGGGATGAGTTCTTAGGCCTGTGAAAGAAAGTTTAAAAAAAAAAAAAAGACAAAGAAAAGACAGACTAGCAGAAGTAGCATATGCAAATAAACCTACCTGAGCTTCCTTTGCCTTTCCAGCTGTCTTTGGGTTCATGAAGTACTCCTAACTTCCATCCAAGTACGCCTCCTGACTCCTCTGTGTACCCCTCTTCAATAAGCTTCTTGTCCATATCCATTTCTGAGGTTCTTTTTCTTCTCTTTTTTGAGGTCATATGTCCAATGGTCATGGAGTTCTACTTTTCTTTAGCATCAAATTCTGTATACTGGTCAAAAGAACCTCATCTTTTCCACAGGCAGCTTCCTTTTCATCAAATGTTTAATTCTTTTTCCCTACCATGACATTGTAACTCATTCATCTCATCACAGCCTCTGCATCTTTTATTCACAATGTCCAAACATCACCTCAGTTCTTGTGAGAATGCTGCAGCCTGGCCCGAGCCTACTATCCCTGAGGACTGAAGTATACTACTTTCCTGGAACACAGAGGTCCAGTAACTCCACACAGAGTAACACCCTTAAGCTTAGGTAGATCCGAACACCCAGAGCATTTTAAAAGGTTGAGAAAAATGTTTTTTCATCACTGGATGTGATGAAATATGGAATTTGATGAAAACTGGAGTTTGAGATTGGGAGCAGACTGGTCACAGCCAAAGGGTCAGAGGATTATGAAATTCTTCATGAACTTAGTAAATTTGTTTCTCTTAGTAAATAAATAACATACCACCTGTGCAGGCATCTTACCACTGATGGAACAGACAACATTTTCTCTGTGTGAATAGATAGTTTAACTTGACCTGCTTAAACTCTGCGTGCTTCCTGGCAAGACATGGAATGGACTTTGTGTGTGCACATGCTGAACAAACACAAGCATTACTTTGTTGTGTCAACTCCAAGTCCAAGGAGTTTGTTTTTGTGGATTTTTAAATCGAACTCTGCTGCATGACCAAGACACTGCAGAAATACCATTCTGAATTCATAACAACTTGTCTTAGACACACCATACCACTATAAAGATACACAGAAAATAAAAAGCCCTGCACTCAACCTTATAATTTTCTATGACAGAACAGTTTTATTTCTTTCTAAATATGCACATACCCAAAAAACAATCCTGAATATTTATACATGGGACATGACAGCCACGATGTATGCAAAGTTGTTATAAACGTAGTTTCATATTTAAACATGGGCCTTTTCCTCTTCAGACAACAGAGGGATTGCTAGTATCTCTGAAAATGTTACTAAACCAAATCACCAGTGCTGAAAATTAAGACATTTGATTTAACAACTAATTCTGGGGAAGGTGATAAGAAATAAAGGGATGAGCCACTGACTCACAGTGTCACAAGAGGTCTGGGGAACCCCTTTCAAGGGTATTCCTTACATGAGAGAATGCCCTGCTGCAGCACTGGAAGGAATGCCAGAGCATCTACTCCAAGAGAAAGAACAATCAGTCCCTACAGTTTATCCTCATAACAAACCTTGGATATCTTCTCTTTCCGCATTTTGGCTATTTTATTTGAACCAAGGAACTGTTCAGCAAGTGACAAAGATGGACTAGGTTAAATGCTGTAACATGGTACTTATTCACACCACATTAGGCAGAGGAACACTAAAATTAGGCATAAAATTTTATTCCCTTGGTAGTATCCTCCCGTATTGGCTAGAGACAAGAGGAGAAAAGGGAATTTCCCTTGGAAAAATAAAGCAAGCTTTTGATATGTAATATAAATATCGTGGCATTTCACCTTTCAAGTACCTATGATCATTGCTATCCGGGGGGGGGGGGGGGGGCAGGTGAAACATCACCAGAGAGACTGGGAAAAAAATTAGCCATTCAGTGAGCAGCCTAAAGGCTCTTTTGAATGCTTACTATACTCTCCTTTACATTCTGGCTGTAAACAACCTTATTAATTACAAACACATAAGAAAGTGAGGAGATGTTTTCTTTTGATTTTACTGGAGCCGCACGAGAAATATGTTTGGCCTATCACTCTACAAAAAGATATTACAGGCCTGATCCAAAGCTCATTGCTGTCTTTCCTTTGGGGTCAGGAGAATGCTCATGAAAAGTAGGAACGAAACAGCAGACTTCTTAAAACCTATCATGAAAATAATTTTTTAAAAATTGCTGCTTTGTACTGATTCTCTTCACCACTGCACATACTGATGGACAGCACTTGCTGGGTTCAGACTGAAACAGCTGAAGTTATGCCAAGTGAACATACATCTGTAGTATACCATGCCCTTTTTAATCAACTTCCTGATTAAAAAAATGCCATGCTGACATTAAGGTATGAGAGATGTAGACTTTTAATACTTTACAAAATAATAGACCCCGATGCTGGTTTGGTTGAAAATCCGTGACCTTACGGATGTTTATGAGTTTGCCTGGTGCAGAGCTATAATCAATTTGGTTATGATGGACCCTCAAGATACATAAAATTTATCCTGAAGGAAGCTGGTTTCTGAAACCAATTGCCCAGATGCATTAGGCAGGTGGGAGTTTCAGCAAACCAAAGGGTCTACTGGCAGACGCAACACTGATTTCTTAACGTTTACAACCTATCAGACAGTTCTATACCAGACCTGATTTGATGGATCCTTATGGGGCGTGCTGCAGCCCTTGGTTATTTCCACAACCAAGTTGGCTAGTTTCGCTACTTGGTGACTGTGTTCCACATCTGCAGCTTCAGTGCAAACATACTGAACTACTACATACACTGCAAATCTGATCTGAGATCAGATTTTAAATCCAATCTAATAATAATGTTTACTGTTTTCCTCACTAAAAGTATGATCCCTTTTAAGGGATCAAAAATCCTATTGTGGTTTTTGTCTGTCTCCACATCCTACTCCCCCTCCCAACACAAGACGTTCCCCCTTCACTTCAGTTTCATTACATTTGCTGCTTTCTCCTCTACAGCTAAAATAGGCAGAGTGGTTCTAATCAAAGCAAAATACTGTGAAGGATTCTAAAGAGATAATCTTTGTCAACAGCCTACAAAACCTTTGATTTGCTCTCCTTGTGACTTTTTAATCTAGGATACGTGGAGAAGATGATGCTATTTGGTCTGCACCCATTTTCATTCCATAGAAATCTGGCTGCACTTCTGTTTAAAACATCACTGATAATCTTATTAGGATTTCTCATCACTCCTATTGTGGAGAAGGAAAAGGTCAGTAAGTAATCTACAGCCATAAAGTTTTCTTGTACTATAGCATCAAGAACTTCACATCTTTACTGAAAGTTGATCAACATGATGCAAACATTTATCAAGTTCAGGTAAATTGATATTAAATTCAGAATTTCCATTAGTATATTCAGTGTTGTATACGTATTTAATATCAAAGTACTTTTCCACCACTGAATCTCTCAACAAAACAATGACTGTGCTCAGTTGATCAAGAAATAGGTTCTAAGACAGAGAACTTTGTTTTATATATGTGCTTGTGCAGTGCACTTAAAAAGAAATGCCCATACTGATCTCTCATGGAAATGCTGATGGATGGGAATTATATTTTCATTCTTTTGGAGTCCACATAAAAGCCTGACTCGTGCAGGAGAACAGTTTTCAAAACAGTACCTTTTTTGCCATTCAAATGGCAAAGTTTCTATGCCTAGCTAATAAATTGCCGCATATGTGTATGCATGTATATGTATGTAATCAAAATACTCTTTTGCATACCTTACTCATCTGTTCAACACAAAAATTAAACAAAATAGAAAAGAACAGAAAAAAGAGACCCTCAAAAATTGTTCTTAACAAATCTTGAGAAAGAATACACCTCTGAATACACTGAAGTAGCTCCTCTTCTTTCTTAATTGTCTTTGTCTCCAAACACACAGTTGCTCAATTCTATAATATGTAAGATACAAGATTGTAGAGTAAAACAACAAAGTCATACTATGAACTAAGAACTACTATGATAAAACTGATGCCCTTTTTGAAAATGTGGGCATATAACTGGGTATTTGAATCTAAAACAAAGAAACCACCGCAAATGTTTAGTATTTAACTATTGCCCTTGTTGGTTAAAATAATGGAGGGGGGGGGAGGAACAGTCACTCTCCAGAAAGTTCAGGCTGTAAAATACATACAAAATTGAATCTAGTCTTAGATTAGTTTAAAATGTACCGAATTCTGCATTTACTCATTGTAATCGTTTACTCTTCTCTTTGTTTCACTTGATAAACCAACGTAGTTTTCAGAAAAAAATAATAATTACTTTTCTTCCCAGTGAAAAATCCTGATTTATTGCATAGTCTTACATCACTCTGTATTTCTAATGTTAGGAGTGTTATGTTGCCTTCTCAATTGTTTTTAAATATGTCATATTGCAAACAAGTATAAACATATATATTCACCAGACCAAACCACAGCAATCAAGTTTAACCTTATCATTCCAAACTTGAAGAACCTTGATAAATCATCAGGAGTACCTGCTAACTGCCTACTAAGGGTTAACAGTTTGTTCCAATATTTTTTTGTTTGTTTGTTTGTTTGCAGAGTGACATGACAAAGACTTTTATTTGTTTGGTAATTTTTGAAAATAAAACTATCACACAAAACTGAAATGTCAACTGGAAAAAAAAAAGGAGAAAGGTAAAAACTAAACATCGCTGGGAACTGTATGCTGTTGTTCTTCAAAACAACATAATTAAAGGTGACAAAACCCCCACACCTCTCAAATTAAAGCAAATCATACATTAAACTGGTTTACAATAGTCACAAGAACTATGTAAAGACAATTAAAGGATAATAATTTCTACTTAACCCCAACCTTAACTGCAGTTTCAAAATTAGGTCAGTTAAAATGAAAATCACCATTTTTAAGGAGATTAGGAATCATTAAAATTGGATAAAAACATTCCTAAATGACCACACGAAAAAAAGCAAATGTAACTAAATGTTAAAGCCCCCCATATTTTATACACAGCATCAGAATTATATAAGAAATGCCTATCAATGGATGCTCTGTTCGAGAAGTGGGATTCCAGTCTGACTCAGTGTTATTATCTCTCAACAAAATATGTAATTCAAAGATAGCTTGTTTATTTTCTTCTTTTGTTTTCTCCTTTCAATAAAGAAGCCTTTATAAGGAGATATTTGGAGCTGAGAGAATCACTAGTAATTTGTCAATCAATAACTTCAGGTTTTAGCATTACTGGTGAGTTTGTGTTAAATAAGCATTTTTTTCCTTTCAGCCAAGAAAACGCATACCACACCAATCAAAACTAATCACATCTGGGCTTTCATTAAAACAGCAGTTGCTAATTTTACAGGTCTGCCCACATCGTTCTAGAAAATAGGAAGCAGAAATCTGACAGTTCCAGCAGTCGTTATTAAAACAACAACCACTGAGAGCTCGATCCCGTTTCCACTGGAAGCAATGTCAAACTCCCCGTTGACTTCAGGGAGAGCAGGATCGAGCCCTGAGCTGCTCAGCCTCCTCCAGCTCTGTGCACAGGAGATGTGTTGAGGAGCTGGGGTGGGAGAAGAGGAGAAGTACAAACCCCAGCTATTCCTTTGTTAACTGCCCAAAGAGTTGAACTTTCCATCACTTTGTGAACAACAGCGAAGTGCCCTGCAAACAACAACGGTGATAAAAGGACATATTTACCTTGAGGGAATAGCAAAGGGAAAGCCGTAGAATTGCAAAACAAAGTAGTCCAAATGAATTATCTATGCGTGCAGTCCAAACGCGCGCCTTCAAGTAGGCCACAGTCTGTCAAGCAGTCGTCTCGGCACCAGCCACCCTGCCTTCCATCTTACGAGATTCACCCAGAAAACTGACAGACCTGCTCCACGACAACAAAACTCTCCTAATGCTTTTGAACGCCCACCATTTGTTCTCCATTCATCCAATCAACTTTCCACTGCACATCTTCTCCTGCGACTGAGGCTCAGAGGCAGGATCCCTTCTCATCTGTATGCTAATTATTTTGCCACATGGACAAAAGTAATAATGCTTTCAGACAGGAAACCAACGGGCCCGAAGTCGAAGGCAGAAATTAATAAGTTGCCACCACTGAACGCTGAGAAGATGGGCATGCGTGCAGCTCCGTGGCTGACGGATCAGCTGTAACCTCCATTTAAGAGCAGCAGAGAGGCGACGGGCTGGAGGAAGCAGCCTCGGCAGCGTAGCATGCATCAAGCCCAAGTTCCCTCAGAGACCACATTACTGCAGCAGAACAGCATCCGTAGCAGATTGCCGACTTACCCCGCCTCAGCCCGCGTCCTTTAAGCAGCGCGACGCGCATCCATTTCCCCGGCCCCGCCGCGCGGGTGCAGCTGCCCGCCGCGGCCGCGCACGCCCAGCCCCCGCCGGCGCGGCAGGAGGCGGGCAGGGCTGGGGCCGCGCTCCGCGCCCTCCCCGGCACCCCGGGCCGGGCTCCCCGGCGGCGTGGGGCGCCGCGGCGGCGCTGTATTCCACCGAATAGAGGGGAAAACAGAAACGCCGCAGCCGCCCGCCAGGGGAGACCGCTCGAAATACTCCCCGGCCGCTGCTGCTAGCGTAAAATGGTGTCTCCGTTAGAGAACGCCCCCCCCACCCCCCCAAAAAAAGGAGAGAGAGAAACAATAATTAGGCACCTAGATGTATCTTTAGGAGAAAATCATGACTTGGAAACCATCGTTGTTTTGCCACTGGGGTACCACTCCAGGGCTTATAGAGTTAATTCAGCTGGGTTCCTGAAGCCTCGCTTATTTTACCTGCTCACACCATCTTCTCCCCTTTGAAACAAAAGAAATGAACTATTTCCAGAGGAAGAGACTAGCAGCCTTCCACCATTAGCAACTCGCGCGGCTCAGCTTTATGTGATCAACAGCCCAAACATAAACAAGGGCTCGCGGGCAAAAAAGGGCCAGATTTGCACGGGCCCCTCAACTGCGTTTTCCCCAGCAATCTGACGTGGATATCGCGGCTCCTGCTGCCTCCGCTTAGCCGGGGAGCGCGTTACTAAACGTGTCGCACAGACAATAACTGGGAAGAGGCACCTCACCGCCTCGCAACGCCGCTGCGGAGGCTTTCCTCCGCCGTGCGCCCGCCCCCGGGCAGCCTCCCTGCGGGGCTCGTCCCCGGGCAGCCGGATGCCGCGGCGACGGGAGCGGCTCGCCAGCGGGGAGTCACTTCGTTTAAACCCGTCCCCGAAATGTCATTTCGGGAGCCGCGTGACAGGCTGCGATCTCCACGCGGAGGCGGCGGCACCCCCCTGCCCTGGCACGGCTCCGCACGCCCCCGCGGACTCAGCCCTGCCGTGCACCGGCCCCTGCCCCTGCCCCTGCCCCTGCCCCTGCCCCTGCCCCGGCCCCCGCTGCGCCTCCCGCCGACTCCCCGGCGCTGCCCCGCAGAAGCCCGCCCTCAGCGTCCCTTCCCGCAGGCAGGCTGCCTTTCCTATGGGGAGGACCCTGGCTAGCGCACACGTGCAGCCTATATGCCCTCCCTATACACCCAGGCGCGCGCCTGCCGGTTTCGTTGCCCTCCTTATTGCCATTGTGCTGCTGCAGCCCCCTCCTCCCCGCATCCCTCCCTCCCTCTCCCCCTCCTTCCCTCTCCCCCTCCTTCTCTCCCTCCTTCCCTCTCCTCCTCCTTCTCTCCCTCCCTCCCTCCCCGCCGCGGCTCGCCCTGCGCGGTGATGCTCGGTGCGGGCAGCCCCGCGGCTGGCAGGGCATCGCGGGCAGAGCCCGCTGGCCGCGACAGAGGCAGGGGAGACTGACCCAAAAGTCACAAGGAACACCCTCCTCCAGCCCTGGGAGGTAATCCCTCCCAAGCCCGAGCCCGCTGCCTGACGTGTGGAGACCAGACATGTCGGTTACCGTAGAGGTTACCATTCCCTTCCCATCTAGCCTTGCCAGGAATCACACTGCGCTCTGAAGGGAAGGCGAGTCTCCGCGTACCAGCCCTCGGCATCCCGAGCCATCGCAGCAGCTCCACAGCCGCACGCCGATGGCAGGAGAGGGGCTTTTGGGGGGAAGCCTGTCACAGGGATTCAGGGGAGAGCCAGCCTGCTGGGGAAGGGACTAACAATAGCAGAGCCCTCACCACTTCCAAGCTTTTGGTGGAAAACGCAGTGTTTCCCTCAGAAAGCAAAAAAAGGACTTGTGTGTCTCTTCCCCCGCCCCCCATCTCCACCTCGCTCATGGTTTGGGTTTTTGTGTGTGTGTGTTTGTTTTTTTTTTTTTTTCCTTAATTTTTCTCTGTCATCTCTGATTACATCTCCCCGCACTCGCAGGGCTCCCCCGAGGCCGAGGCGCGGAGCCCTCGGGAGCGGCGCCGCGGCCGGGCCGCAGGTGCGGGCGGGGAGCGCAGAGGGCGCCGGGCAGAGCGGGGGGGGGAGTGAGGGGGGAGTTGGGGAGCGGGTCTGCGGGGAGGAAAGCCTCCTCGTAGCGGGGAAGGAGAGCTACCATGTTTGTGTCGTAGCGAGGGCATGTTAGTTTGGGTTTTTTCCACACAAATCAATGTAGCCTGAGAAGCACAGGCACACCTGGAGATGAAAGGGCCCAGTTGTAAGTGTACAGGGGCACCTGCACCCCTACAGAGGAATCTCATCCTTTTCTAACGCAAGGTTTGCATGCAGAATCTTTGGGCAGCTGTATTCGCGTTTCAAAAATCAAGGCTCGTCTCTTCCCTCTGCTAAAGCTAACCTCCTTATGTTAGATCCTGGCTAGCCTTAGTAAGATGGTGAAGGCGACTATGTGGCACACATATCATGGCAGGTGTTTTCAAACTTTGTGAAGGCGATTTAGCTGGAAAAAAACTCATCATCTTGTCCAGCCTTCAGGATGACACAACGAAATGGCACGGTGCTTCTCCCACTGAAGACAAAAACAAGACTTGCTTTAATCGGGGCAGAATGTATATAAATCCCGTTGGTGAGAGTTAAGGGGGGGGAGGGGAGAACTGCATAAATTAGAAACATTTACAAAAAGACCAGTGTGAAAAAAAATTTGGGAGACTGGTGATTCATTGGCCTAATTATCCTCCATAAGACATTAGGGTATGGGTTTAATGTTGTGGGTTGGATTCTCCCTCCCCCAGCCTGTGTCTCGTCAACGCGCATTATCCATGGGGAAAAGGAGATGCAGGTCATGTTTAAGCAGCGTTAATGAGAGCACAGTATTTTTCCTGAAGGTTAAGTTAGCCAGGTTAGCAAATTTCAGGTAAAGTATGCTTGAAAACCTTCCATTTATTTTACTTTCTGGCTGGTAGCAGTTTCTAACAAGACTTGAAACATTAGACAAACACAGAAAGCAGAATTCAAGCATCAGACGAACCCACTACTGTCAATAAGGGACTACAATTTCAGCTTGACAGGAGTATTACAAGAATATACCCGCTAACGAGCAGCCTTAATTGGCCTGCATATTGTGGCTGTCACTGTTAAAACCTGTTCCTATACAGTCCTATTTTATACATCCTTTAAACGTATAGTTCTCTAAAGCAGTTAAGGAGACAATACTTTACTCACTGGGCTTTTGATTTTGGGTGGGAAAGAAATGGGAAGAAAAGGAAATGAAAAGAAAATAGGAAACCCTGTTAAGAATATGGTATCAGTGACTGAAAAACTACGCGGAAGTCAAACGTATAGTAAAAAAAGCAACAGACTTTTTTGGTTTCAGTGCACTTTGTCAGTTCTGAACGTAATTATTATTTACCCATAGACTGCAATGGCTGCAGAAGTTTCACTGACATTTACTACACTCAAATCTTTTAAAATGTAGTATGTTCTTTAACAGATCCCACCTTTTCCTCAGCAGGACACTTTGTCTTAAAAGTATTTTTAATTTAGTGATTTGCAGGAGTTCACTGCTGGTCCTGGCAAATCCTTCACACAATAGAGTTTAACGTGTGGCTTCAGTTTCCAGTACAGTGTCATGCTCATAAAGAATACAAATGAAAGAGAAGATATTTTTTAAAAAAAGTTACTGCGCATGTGCAATTGGCAGTTATTAAATGATAACAATGTAACTTCTAGATAATAAAAGTCAAAATACCAAATAGGGCAGAGCAGATGATGCCCTAATGCTATGTAAAGTGCCTTACTTTAAAGAAGTTATTCCTAGTCTGATTTAAAACGGCCTAACCTGCAAACTTGAACATAAAATCCTGCTTCAACTGAAGACTGCAGAAGTCATTTATATGTATAATGAAACCTTAAAAAGATCTTCCAGATCAAGTTTCAATCGATAAAATGCTTCCTATTGTCAAACTCCGGAAAACGGGGATTTGCAGTGCAGGCACAGGAAAGACCCTAGGCACAATAGTGCTGGGGAAGGCAAACGTAATTCTGAGGTGGTGAGCTGGGTAGGTTGTTTCTTTGCACAAAAAGAAGATAAATGAAAGCATTTAGCTCAACAAAGCACTCTTTTACTAGGAAGGAAAAGTCTGGCTAAGTATGGCAACACCTGTAATGTCCCTCACGTTCCGAGAGTTAAATTGCACGGCTGCAAGGAACTGCTGTTTAAACTACACTGCCCCGTGGATCTCCCCGAGAAAACAAAACGCACGCCAAGACAGCTCTTGAAAGAAAAGAAAGGAAGAAGTATTTAAATGCAGAGATTCGATGCTTTACCACAGCCATCTTCACACCGCCTAATTAGAAGGCATAAAGCCTCTCCCGCTTTTACCTCACTGAGCAGAGTCATTAGGGTGATGAAAGCGAGTCGTTTCCCCGCTGCCGGTACGCGGGAGGGAGGGAAGCCGGGCGGCGCGGCGGTAATTGCTGCCGGCGGCGGACAGCTCCCGGTGCTGAAAGGCGCGGGCCGGCCCCGCGGGCACCGCGCCGCTGCCCGCCGCCTCTGAACCGGCACCGGCACCGGCACCGCCGCGCCGGGGGGGGCGGCAAGGGCTCGGGCTGAATAGCGCTGGCTGCAGAACAATGGCAGCCAGCTCCAAATCCTGCTATAATCACGTTAATGAGATTAATCAGTGAATTAGCAGCAGTCAAATGTCAGGGTGGCAAGGAGGAATCCAACCAAGCTCGGCAATTAACTTTTGGGGGGGCAGGGGAAGGCGACCGGCTGGGTTATCTGTTAGGCTTTTCTCGAAGTTTACCGGGGTTTATTCACCAGCCTTTAGAAGATGCTGACAATTCAAGTGGAGGGGGGAGGAGGGGATGAGACGGAGACCTCAACCTTTGCGTGCTGTACGACAGCCTGCTAATACACAGCATCCCGTTAGTTCCCGCTGAAGTCCATTGAGGAAACTGGTGCCGTTTCAAACCACCCACCCCAGCCGCCAGAGCTGCTGCACTGTGCTGAACTCTGAGTGTGAAATTAGTTCTGTGATCTAACTTCCACCGCAAATTCCAACAGGCATGATAAATATGGCGGATGCCAAAGAAGCATTAAATCTTATTCCTTTTTAAAAATCTACAAGAAAGATACTCTTTCTGAAATCAGAGGGGTAGGAGAAAAGAGTACCCTTTAAACAACTATCAGCAAGAGGTTATCACGACAAGTTAATGCTAGATCTGTTGCAGAGTGTTTTCTAAAACAAACAAACAAAAAAAAGAGAGGCATTTTAATCAAGTAATTTAGGGTAAGTTACTTAATGTAGACGAGTCAGAGATCTGGTCTCTAGCTGACCTCAATAAAAGTGAAACTTCTCTCCACCTGAAATTTAGCACCCACGACCATTTCTCGGTTGCAAGTACGAAATATAAAGAGATTCCCCGTAGATTATAAATAAAATCCAAATGTATTTATTTGCAAGAAAGAGAGTACTGCACATCTCCTTGTCTACCTTTAAAAGGAGTATCGTCAACCATGCAAAGCATTTGTCATGTAAAAACTCTACTTTTTTGCACACACTATTTCTGCATAAAACAAATAAACGTTTAAAAAAAAAAAACCTCTTTGCCAAGATAAGGCTGTGCACGTTGTTCAGTACTCAGAAGAAAATGGCATGCTTCTGTTCCACTGAGTTTAATCTTTGTTAGTGACAAATAAAAGAAGCAAACCTGTGTAAGGTCTCTTCCATAACAGACTAAGTCGTTTCTTTTTTACTAATATAAATCGTTTTCTTTTATACTCTTCAGTTACTTTTTAGCACTAAATTAATAAAGATTAACACATTTGCACTAAATGTACATGGATTAGTCACACTTATCTGAACTATTTTAAAATTGAAGTATAGACTGTGATGTTTTCAGAGAGTTAACTGAATTAAGCATCCCTTATTTACAAAGCTTTTTCTCTTTAAAGAAAAACTATTACAGATACGAAACATTTAAGACAGTGTTCTTTCAAAATGCTACTCTTACATGAGTGTTCCTCTTTAAAGTACAAATCCACTGTTTTTAAACGTTGTTTTAGTGTGAAAACATAGTATCTTATAATCTTTTATTTAATTGCACTCGGCTGTCATTGAGCATTCCAATCTGTGAAGTTTTTGTCTCGGGTTCTCCATATCAAACAAGTACCATCCAACATGCAGCAAGTTTATATAAACAACAACATGCTTAATGCATGCAACATTATGCGTTCATATAGTAAACACACACTTTAGGATTTTTTATCAGCTATTCTACAGCCCAATACAATTTCAGCTGCACAGCAATATTGCCAGAAGAACTTGAAAAGAGCAAACAATGGACATTTAAGTACAAGCTACAGAACGACTGCAAAAATCACAATAATCTTTCCAGTTAGCTACAAGAATCAACCCCCACCCTGCACAAAACACAGCCCACACCTGCACCGTTAACCATTTACAAGTTAAACATAAGCAAGACATTTCAGCATGGTTAAGAAACACCCTGGCTTACTACAACTTTGAAAGGATGAGGAGTAAGAAGCATACCACAGAGACCCAGAAAAGGCTGCTTTTTTCTTCATTGAACACTGAAAAGATACCCCATGTTCCAGGGAATTCAAAAAATATATATATATTAAAATACACCCACCAACACTGAGTAAAAAAATCAGGGGGGCTTCAAGAAGACTGCAGGGAAAAAGCTCTCACTCTCTTTAGTGTGCAGAAGCTTAGGGGGAAAAAAATGTCGCCCTGGCAGGAATGACAAATGCAGTAGGATAGGCTAGCAGGCCTGAGGGATCTGTTTTACTTCCACATACATCCTCTAATGCACGCACTCCCACTCATCCTCTCGAGATGCCTTTTTTTTTCCTCCACTTTTTTTTTTTTTTCACCAGCTCCAAATCCCCGGCATATGACCTTCTGTTAAATAGATAAAAAAAAATTTGCTTATCAGTCATGCAAATGAGGCTGAATTCATTTTCCACAACAGATGGCCTCATAGATAATGATGATGGAAGAGAGAAAATTGAATGTCTCTCACAAGGTGGTCATGGCAACCGAGAGCAGAATAATATCAATAATAAGCTCACTGCATAATAAGGTTGTCAATCCCACAAATCAAAGTCTCCAGCTAAATCAGGTATCCCACCCCCAGCTAGTTATCAGGTAAATAGAGAAATAGAGAGCGTCCTTTTTCTTTTTAAACGAGGAGCTGTGAAAAGAAATGGTAGCTCCAGCGATTCCAGGGTACAAGGGGAAGGAAGGAGCAGAAGAGATTTTGCTCCGCTAATTGTATTTTATTTAATGATTAGGGGAGGGGGGTGTTGGGTTTTTCCTCTTTTTTTTTTTTTTTTTTTATTATTTCCACAGGGGTTTTATTTGTTAGAGGGGGGGGGTCTGGTTTGTTTTTTAATAGCGAGGCTGGTATTTTGAACTCGATCTGCAGCCGAAGCCTTGCCTCCCCTCCCTGTGTCTGATGTGGAGTGCTGCATTGATGCAATAGCAGCTCGCCTCAGGCTTCCACCTTGGCTCCCAGGGGGCCATCCCGCAAAATGAATCAGCAGCCATCCTGAGCAGACTGATTAAAATGAAAATGGCAAGGCACATGTCTGGGCGGAACTAGAGCTGAGCTGCGCTGCCTGTCTGGCAAGCATGCTCAATATAGCTTTTGCTAATAATGGCTTACCGCCTTTCGGTTTTTTAAAGGTATTACCGTCGCCCCTTCCCCCACCCCCTAAACAGAAAACGGTGCTGGGGGGTTCCCCCCCTTCGCTGTATACTGCTCACAGCTAGAGTTTGCCAGACTGAGATGCAGTGATTGTGAAAAGCCACACTTGCTTTGCAGGGATTTTCTTCGCAGATGTGCTGAAATATCAAGACAACATATTAACATGTCGCTATAAATTATTCCCAGATATTAGCTGGGAAAGAAACCTCAGAGGAAGAGGAAAGCTCAGTCACTACCAGAAACATCATTTTTTCCCCCGTTTTTACACCTCAGCTTGCAATGGCACCTTGTGCATTATGCATCACGAGAAAATGACTGCCACTAAACGCAGAGCAACTTCCTGGAGCTCTCTATGCACGGTGTTTGACAGACTCCGAGCTGCATTTCTAACCGCCCCCCCCCCCCCCCATCTTCCCAAAGCAGACAACTGCTTGCATAGAGAAAGAGCCATTTAAAGCAGGCATGTCCTGTAGTCCTTTGATGAAATACATTTTGCGGACAGCTTCGGCGTGCAAAAACATCATCGAGAAAATATCGATCCATGCATGCACGGGATCTGAAACCCGGGCAGACTGTTGTTTTGTGAGGTGTGGGGATTGCTCTGCCCAGGGGTTTTTATTGTTGGGTTTGGTGGGGTTTTTTTAAGCAAATGGCTCAGCGGCATATCTCCGGAAACCGGCATGTACGTGCTGTACATATGCACATACACCCCGATGTGCCTTCGGTTAATTCCTGGTTTAAAACCGCTGGGATATTTTTTTTTTTTTTCCCCTGCCTTTTTCTCCCCCCTCCCCGCCCTGCACTCTAGCCCTGTTACTGCAGTGTGAACCAGAAATCAATAGGGCTGCTCTAATGGAGGTTCCAGCTGCAGTTGCCTGTGCAGACACACGCACACGCACACACACACACACGCACAGACACTGACGTCTGTGCAGCTTTCTCAGCCGATTGGGCACCACATCGGATGTTCTGTGGAGCAAAGAATAGGAATCATTTACAGTCTGCTAAAAAAAAAACATGGTACCTTGCATTTCCCTGTCTCCAAGAGCGCCAGGCTGGGCTGGGCTGGCCGCACCGGCGGGCTGCAGTGCGGGAGCGGGAGCAGCGCTCGGGGGACGGACGGGCCGTCACCGCGGGGTACCCGCTGTCACCCCGAGATCACCACAGAGGCTGCCGGGGCACAGAACCCCGCAATTCATATGGGATGTTTTTCTAAGGTTACCAATTCATATCGTGAAAGATAAGAATGCGAACATAGGAAAACAGTCACGAAATATCAAAGCGGTTTAATTGATAGATTAGTAGAGCTCTTGTGCCCTTCGATGTGTTTGCAAGTATTTCTGAGCTCTGAAGAGTATTTTAATGAAAGCTTTATTTTTAAGGGCTTTGTTAGAAATTATGCACTGAACATTTAAAATTTCGATGTAAGTTGCTCGCTTGCTTCCCCTTCCTTCAACAGAAAAATATTTCATTTGTTGAAGATCAGCTTCAAGTTTAATTTCCTATAGTCTTGAAGTATTTTTATATATGTATTCATGTGTAAAGCTACTCCTTGTTAATAAAATATGTTTGGGGTTTTCCCCTTTTAAACAATAAAAGCCAGGTTCTGTTGGTTACCTGATGTTGTAGCTGTTTATCTCTGAACCAAGAAACAAACCTGTTGGTGAGCGTATAAAAAAATTCTAATTCTCTACTCCCAAGATAAGGTATTCCTGGGATCTGCAGCACTGCAGAACACCTCCCCCACCACCCTGTCAATGTATTTCAACTTCAGTGTATTGACAGCAACTGCCCCAGCCTGAGTCTGGCTCCAGTGAAGCATTTATATTCCTTCCACTCAGCCCTGTGGATCTTTGCAGGGCTCAGGATGCCAACCCAGGACCCACTCTGGAGAAATAAAGTCTGGGAAAATGAATGAATCATAAAGCCGTATTGCACGACAGAGTCACATCCCAGCCTGTGTTCTACAGCTCATTCTTATGCAAGCTTTTAAAAAAATGTGGTTTAAACCCTAAAAATGATGGCATGTGGCAGGGTACTAAGTAATGGGCTGTAGGAAACGTTAGAACAAAAGGGGGCAGGAAGCACAGAAGTCCACCTCTCCTCAACATTAGCAATTACACCATCACAGTACCCCCTCCCCAAATATTTATCTAATCTCTGCTTTAATTATTTATACTAGTTGCTTTTTTTTCTGCTGTCCTTGGCAGTTTGGAGCACAAATTAACTGTTCTCTGTTTCTCTGTGTGGAGACTTTCTGCCTAAGGTTTTTTCCCTTCCTCCTGCCCAATCCTTATTAAGTTTTAACCCCTTTTGTACTGGACAGAAAGCTCAGGCTGTGTTAGTACTGTAATTGCTGTCCATTTAAAATGTCTATGCCTGCAAAAGCTACTAGGTATGTATATTCCCCAGCCTAGCAGCAGACTGTTTACAAGACTGATAAACATAGCATCATAGGCAAAAGTTAAAGCATGCAGTGCAACTACTGTCCTGGAATATGAAATTAGAGTCTGAACTCTAACCTATATGCTAAAATGGGTTTCTTTTGTATTCTTTTAGGAAGCAAGCAGATTTCCACATAATGAAGCTGTTAGGGTGCTACTGCTTGGCTCATGCTGTATTTATTAATATCAGTGAAAATGAACAGTGGCAATTGCCCAGGGATAGAAAGCCCTTACAGTGCCACTAATCCTTACACTCCTTAATCTTCTCTATCTTTTCCTAACACTGGCATTTAGCATGCCCAGAAACCCCAGCCCAAGGCATTATGATAGCCACTAAGCCTGAGCATTTACTGAGTATATGTGCATTGGGTAACTACTTTTTCGATCTGAAGTTGAGCAACCCTCTGGTAATTAATGGCTGGCTCCTACGAAATCTCCAGCTGGGAAGGGGCACCATGGGCTGGTTGGCTAACTAAGTTCTTTGCAAGGATTACCCAGAAAAGCTGGTGCTAACAAAGTGTTTAGCAGATACTGGCCATTCCAGTAGCTCAGTCCCCACCTCCACAGCCATGACAGTATCTGAAAAACAGTCCTTCCCAGTCCCTAAAGGCCTTGCCAATTTACTGATAATCTCTGCTATTTTCCCAATTCAGTGACTTTCCTTAAAGCAGCAGGTTAGTATTGATCATACCATATTCAGTAAGCAGGTGTAAAGATCACTTTCATGAGACTCAGAAGAACATCTTGCAAATACTGCTCTAGCACAGCACGGGGACATGGTGGAAAGTACACCTTAATAAAAATAAGTGGGCTTCACCCAGACAACTCAGACAAAATGTAATACACATAAGGCTCAGAGGAAAAGAAATTATTTTATTTCAAGCAGACCTTGTCTCAGTCATAAGGTTATACACAAAATATTGGTCACACTGTACCCAAACTAGTAATTCATGCACAAATGTGGCATAAATATTCTTCAGTATGTATAAAGTGGTGGCGCACTACTTTGTTCTTGCAGCTATAAAGTTTTTATACTGAAACTGCCTAGTGTCTGGTCCCCATGAACCACTAAGCAAAAAAATGTGTACATGAGTGCATCCATATGTGCAGAAATGCCCTACAATATTGAATAACTGCTTGCTGTTAGCCCCCAAGCATCTCTTTTTCCTCAAATACACTGTCCAAAATGTCAAAAGCCATTACAAATGGGGAAAGAAATCATAGGGATCAAACACCCAGTCCCAGACAAAATGCTGGTGGCTCCATATAAACACTTAGCCTGAGCATTCTCCATTTGGAGCCATATATATGAGGGCACCATTTTACTGTCTAGAGTGATAGGAACACTTAGCATTATGTTGTAGAGAAAGTACCTAAAATAGCAGGTACCTCAAGGATGACAGCTTCAGGATATTCACAATGCAGCTTTCATTTGAGTATGTAAGCAGTACTTCCGATATTTAGCAAAGGACTCTGACTAAATAGTATTTTCATCAGTGCCGCTGGCCTCATGCTCAAAATTACTGACCACGTCCTCAAAGTGTTTCCATGCAGGCTTGTAGAGTTGCAAGCAAAATTTGCCCATATTTCAAGCTGGCAGAATGCAAACTGTGTCTGGTCTGGAAGCCAGTCAGACACAGTCAAGATAATAAAAGGCCTGCCACCTAGAAGAATAGGTTGAGTTAGGTGATGACTATGTGCACTCAGGATAGACAGAGTTCCAGTCCCATTAGATGCGGAAACTGCAAAATACTCATACATTTGAGTCAGCTGAAGAAAAATTATGGAAATAGGATAAAAATTTCAGGAAAGAGTTCTGAGCAGTAACATGCCTTCATTTTTTCTCATTGGCTTCAGCAGAAAGGAGGAGCAGGCCCACAGAGACGTTAACAAATTGGAGAATTCAGAAAAAAAACCCCAATAAACAGAATTAAGGAAATTGAGGGAACATCTTATGGGAAAAGATTCAAAACTAAACCCATAGAATGCAAATACAAACTGAAAGAACAGCTATCTCAAGGATGATGGAAGGTCCAAAACTGCCAAAAGGGAAAGTTAAAGGTATGCAAAAGGATACCTCATACACACATATGAGAAGTCAGAGTAAGTTAAAATTGTCAGAGTTGAATTCCTGGAGGGGGGATGACAACGAGGCATTAAATATTGTGATAGTGTTCTTAGGAGAATAGTGCAAGGAAGTAAAAGTCATTTACAACTGGACCAAACAAAGCACTGGAAATTACACTATAGGGAACAATCATAAAATGGCAGGGGAGGGGTTTAAACAATGTAATAGGTCTTTTCAGCTTCTAATTTTCATGATTCCTAGTTATTATCAGTTGCTATCCCTATCTAAGTGACAGTCCCTACTGTAAACGCTTTTGACTAAATAGGAACCTATAAAGGGAATTAGAAATCTCAAATGGAGAAAAAAATGAGATAAACAAAACCCCTTACAGAATGCTTAGAATTTTTCCAGCTTAGAAGTGAAAATAAAAAAGAAATAAATACATAAACTTAGCAGAAAGTAATTTTCTTCGTTATTTTACAAGATTAACAAGTTTAAGGCTTTCACAGTTCTTGAAAAGACTACAGTCCAAGGTGTGTGTTAAATACAGGGGAGACCTTTTCACAGGCCTGTACAAAACAGACATGCAGTTTTAATTTGAAAAACCTGCTATGTGCTTGTCAGACCTGCATGCTTTGCTTTTCCCAATGATAACTTGGGCATACAACCATGCTTAAATTCTTTGCTGAATCAGGACCTAAACTCCTATTGCTACTAATACTTCAGCAAAGGAGTAATTCTATACTGATGAAAAGTCCTGCTGCCTACTCATATATATTTTTTTTTAATTATTTGCATTATTGCAGCAGTTCAAAGCTTAATCAAAGACTTGATAAGCACACAGGCAAAAAATGTGATCTGAAGTTCTAAACATCTTAAAAAAGGTGACCAATTAAATAAAGGATAGCTAAAGAAAAGTTTCTGACAGAATTCTTGGACTCAACATTGAGATTAGAACTTATTTCATTGCTTCTACTACCCACAGTTGTTTATAACATGTTTTCTCCATGACCTGACTTAGGAGAACAGACCTCCTGCAATAAGTGTGTCTTCTAAGGGGATGTGAAGAAATGAAGGGAGAAAGAGCAGACTAGAACAGTATGGGGCATAAAACAGGTATCATAGCAAAAAGGTTGCAGAGGAATGTATAGAGCAGGAAAAAGCCCATGAATTGTTTGTACAAGCTGCAGTTGAAAGCAGGATTCACTTCAAGGTTACGACATAGACATTTAGGTGGTTTAAGTCCCACTACAGTCCGTGGAGTCTAGTCAAGACAGTCAACATTGCTTGAAGGAAATTAAGGTGGTCAGATAGGATGTGTATACTTCAGAGAGAGATGAATGGCTCCCCAGGCTCCATCACGTGTTTCTCCAATCTCATTTTGCCGTAAGAGGAACTAAGATGCTGAGTACGTGTTCAGGACACCTAAATTAGGAGAAAGATTCAGCTACAGAGCCCGAGAACTACATGTAGATGTTTTAATCTCACCACGAATATTACTTTTTCAAGCTGATTCACTTTTCTAAACAGAGGCATCTACTGCTATCTGACACACCCCAGCTTCCAGCTGCTGCTTCAGAGGGCACAGGTTTCCCTGTAGGTCTTCCTGGAAACTTCTGCCAGCCCTGTGCAATTATCTGACACAGGTGCCATTTTGAGACTGAATTAGGGCACAGCCCCTAATGTGGCTCCTAATGACTCTTTGCTAGGTATTTTTGTACTTCTTAATAAGGAATAAAAAAACAAAAGCTGAGAAGTTCTGCCATGTTTTGCATTTTTCTTTTGCTTTCTTTTTCGCCTATCTGAAATATCAATGGTTTTCTGCTCTCAGTAGAAAAATTACCATATCGCCAGGCTCATTTTCATTAAAAAAACCCTGCTTAGTTCATACACTACCTTTCTTTTAAAACATTTACTGTTTAGTTACTAAGCTTAGATAAGTCTCAAAACTATTTAATACTACAAAAAATATTCAGAGGAAAAATATTCAGGAAACTTTAGTCAGGACACAGTATAACTCCATTGCCTTTATAAGCATAAGAACTGCTTGATTCAGGACAGTCAACGCTTTAATATACGATTAGGCAAACATAAAACAGGACAGGTATTGATCATTCCCCTGGCATATTATCCAAGGCTCGGCAGCTTGTGTTGTATGGATGTCCTAAGCCAAAGTTTGCATTGACACCATCGCGCTCAACACCTCAGTTGATAGTCTTCCATAAGTCTGATCAATTTCTGTTTGAAATAATGCATTCTTTTCCTGTCATTTGCTTTTAATGCCAAAGGATTCTGCATGTGATTACATAGTGAAATGTATTCATTATGTATTTCACAATGTGTTTTTGCTTCTTTTATACCTGATGTCTGATAATTTCACTGGGAATCTTCCCCTTCATTTATTGCATGGCCAAGCATTCCTAAGCCCATTCTCCACACCCTTCATGCTTTCATAGATCATCGGTCACGTATCTCCCCTTCCATTATCATCTCTATGCCAAGCAGAGTAGTTCTGGCTGTGAAAGTTCTTGCACAGAAGCTCACCTCTGAAACTTACTGTTGATTTTTTTCCAATTTAGTTAATCTGTTTTTGAGATAAGATCACCAAACATGCATGCAAAACTCAAGATATGGATATGGATATTTTTAGCTATACACACACACAGAGATATATATGTATATGTATTGCACATGCATACACAGACATTCATAGAGTGCCAGAATATTTTCCATTTTATTGAATTCCTTAATGTGCCATTTTGTGGGGGCAGTTCTGGGCACAGCAGTACACATGGGCACACAAAAGGTCACGCCTGATTTATGATTGGATTTAATCCCATTTAGGTTGCACAAGACAAAAACTGCCATCCCCAAACCATCCCATTAGCCATCATCTCATCCTAATAAAATCTCATCATCTTTAGACACTCACTGTTTGGTAAGAAAATTTCTCTCTTAAACAACAGCTAGAATTTTGATCATGCATAAAATTGTCAGATTAGAGTAGCTAAATGCCTTATTCCAAGTGAAACCACAGTGGGCTTCAGAAACTAGTTATGACTGGAAGGATCTGGTCCAGATGGCATGAGCCAAATATATTTAAGAAACCCTCTGTCTTCCCTCCTTATCCTCCCAACATGCAACTGCAACCATATTTTTAAAAAGAAGCAGCTACAGGAGGAAGAAGTGGTGCTCATCCTTACATGGCAACTTATTAACAAGGATATTTGCCCAGGGACTAAGGGGGCTAAGGGTACCCTTCTAGGTTTTGAATGTCAGAGAGCAAGACTCTAAAAGCCCAGGACTCCAAACAGAGGTGCTGGGGAGTTTTAAGAAACACCAGGAATAAGTGGTGCTTTAAAACAGGCAGTCTGCCTCACTCATAATTGGACACCAAAAGCTCTTTATACTCAGGTTGTATGAAGCCATACATGGAAACTGCAAGCAGAACCATGAGAACAGATGTGTTCTGGGACACCCGAAAGTTACCTGTTGCTGATTCCAAAACTAGTAAACAACAGAGACAAAATTTAACTATATTATTTGTTGTTGTTGTTAAGAAGTTTGCTTATGCACACACATTTGAAAAAAACAACCCACAAACCTGAAATACTTTAATAACTCCACAAGAAGCATTATAAAGAGGTTGAAATAAACAGAAAGCAGGCATGCAAGCAGCATCAGTGACAACCTGCCACTTGATCCACCTTCTAATCTACATCTTTACCAGTCCTGTTCCCACGTCCTGCTCCTTACTTTGGCATCAGTTTGTCAGCCATTGTGCTGAACCTCAATAGCAGGCTGACTATAATATCAGGTTTTTAATGAATTGCTTCAGAAGAAGTAAAAAGACAGTTTCCTCTCCTCTCCTCTCCTCTCCTCTCCTCTCCTCTCCTCTCCTCTCCTCTCCTCTCCTCTCCTCTCTCCTCTCTCCTCTCTCCTCTCTCCTCTCTCCTCTCTCCTCTCCTCTCTCTCTCCCCTCCCTCTCCTCTCCTCTCCCACAGAAGTAGTTTGGCAAAAAAGGACTTGGGGTCTTGGTGGACAGCAGGCTGAGCATGAGTCAGCAGCATGCCTTTGAGGCAGTGAGGTTTATCTGCATACTGGGCTGTACTAGACAGAATATAACCAGCAGGGTGATGGAAATTATTATTCCCTTCTAATTGGGATGTCTGAGACTATATCTAGAGCAGTCCAGTTTGGGGGTCCACACTGCATGAAATACATCAATAAAACTGGAGCAAGTCCAGAGGAGGGCCACCAACTTATAGAGCTGCAACATGTAACATATGGGCAGGGGCTGAGAGAAGTGTGTGTGCTCAGCCTGGAGGAGAGATGGCTAAGGGGGGATTCAGCTGCTGTCTTCAACAACATTGTAGGTGGTTTGTAGAAGATAGAATCAGACTCTTCTCAGAGGTGCAAAAATAGCATGGGAGGCAACGGTCACAAGTTGCAACAAGGGAAGTTCCCACTGACCATAAAGAAAACATTCTTCATCATGGGATCAGTCAGCCCTGGAAAGATTTCCCAAAAAGGCTGTGGGAGTTCCAGCTTTGGAGATATTCAAAACTTGATTGTGCAAGCCCTGAGCATGTTGCTTTAACCCTGAAGCTAGGCCGACTTTGAGCAGTGGGTAGAACCAGATAACCTCCAGAGATACCTGCCAACCTAAATTGTTTGGTGATTCTAATCACATATTTAAAATTAAAGTACAAGGGCATTTTCAAAGTTAAGGTTCAATTTCCAGTTAGAAAGTCTTCATGTTAAGCTTCAGAAAGATGTACAACCATTTCTAACTCTAATGCACTTGCTAGATTACAGGCTAGTAGTAATAATGTGTGTGATATGAAAAAAAAAAAAAGCAACATGTCTGTACAATCCCAATTAAGCATATATAGTCAGAAAAACGAAGGCCTGGGTCTGCTGTAACTTGACCAAGTTTTCATATCTGTACACACTATATAGCATATATCTGAACTTATATGTTTGTACTCAGAATGATAACTTGTTAACAAAAACTGAATTAGCACAAGAATATATTGCTTATGAGATTTATAAATTATGACATTATTAAATGCAATGAAAAGTAATTTTTGTAGTCAAGACTCGTAGGCAACATAGATCTGTAAAGCAAAGCATATTGTCTGAAATGAATCAGGGATAAAATCTGTGAACTTTAAAGGAAAAAGGATCTTCGGCATCAAAAGCAAAAGAGAAGCTTAAAGGAAGTAAGAAGACAAAAGTGAAACAAATGGATAACATTTTTGAAGAAATAATGAACATTGTGCTCTGGGGTAAGGATGAAGATTCCAATACAAGCAAGCAATACAAATGTAAAAGCTTTTAGGTAAAGTGAGAAGTATTTTCAAACTGTTTCAGTGGTTGAAATGGCAGCATTTGAAAAACAGAAGAAAACTAGAGCGGGTATCACATTTGTATAAGGCATTATTAATTCTACTGGTTGAACTCCCTCTTTTAACCCATCCTCACTGTGATAGGGTCATTTATTCTTCACTGACTACCTTGCAAAAACAAGGACCAGAAGAGGGAAGAAAATAGCTGTTTTCTCCAAACATTGAAAATAAATTGTTTTTAGCCAGATCTACGCAACACACAAATACAATTTAAGCCCAAACATGAGTAGTGATAGTGTCAAGGAACTCTGTGTTTACCCCTAGAATTAAACAGAAGCAGAATGTAATGGAGGAAAGATCCAAATCCCTAAATATTCATACACTAATTCTTGAATTAATTTAATATATTCTATTGGCAATATAATATTATGGGAGAAAAACATCCAAGTCTAATGGTATTTTTCCTTATGAACAGAAAGTCCCAATTCCTGGAGGAATAGTTGCTTTTCTCTCATCTAAACACAATTTACCATTATTTTTCAAACTGTCACAGAAAGCGACTAAAGAAATTCTACTAAGACACCTATAGGTGACCTTTAGGTAATTCATTCAAAGACCAACTGCTAAAAAAGCAATATGATTCTAACAAAATAAATGGTAAGTTTGCAGTGGCAGAGGATCAGACTGGTTTCTGTTCCTTGGATGTTATCCTTTTATTTTCTAAAAAGTACGCATGATGACTGAACAGAGACTGACAGCACCATAAGAACTGGTGCTCTGATTGTATTTCAGTACATATAAGATTGAAACTTTTAGCAGATAAAAAATAGTTTTACTTTCTACAGAACTGAACTTAAACATGTAGATAACCATTTATACAGGTAGGACCTAAGAATTTTGGCAGTCAGAGTCGGGTACCTAAGACCCTGGGATTTTGAAATGCATAAATAATTCACACATATAACTCCTAAGAAAAAAATGAAACTGTAGTGTCAAAAAGAGGAGACAAATGGATATCAGTGAGACTACACCTGTTGCAGAAATCCTGGGATCATGGAAAGCATTGTTTTTTTTAAATGCAATGCACAAAAAAAACCCCTAAAGTTGTCTTGTGATGTACATATGTGGCATCACCTTCACAAATTTCAAAATCCTGATTTGATCCATCACAATTTTCATGCAAAATATTAGCAAAAAATTCTACCTACCAATGAGAGAATAGTCGGACCACTTACAATTAGACTGACACTTTAAAACAGTATCAAGTAGATTGTTTAGGCAGAAGTGATTTGGGAACATGAACTGTATTTTTATTTAGAAAAATTAAAATTAGCCAGAGTCTTGTGAAGGAAAAGAAGTTTCTCTGATTTAATGAAGAGGACTTAAAGATTTAAGAAATAGTCTACTTTTAATTATGGTTAATTACAGTTTAATTGGTTAAGAAAAACATTCTAACTTATAAAGTTAAATTAATTCAACTTAAAATTGGTGCAGATTTTAGTTAGAGAAGGCCCATTATTAAAGAGCGGGTAGATTAAGAGAAAAAGTATTTGATCAAAACTGATCATGCTACCATAGGCAAATGAGTTACTAGCCATCAGCGGTATTACAGTAATTTGCCATGTGCTCGCTTCCAACTGTATCTAATTAGCATTTTATTTCAATATTCACAGTAAGTTATTATGACATAGCTTAAGTGAAGTGAATACATTTTACACCACAACAGCAAACTAAAAATACACACACTAGATTATAGCTCAGCTGAGGTCCTGAAGCTCATTACTTTATGGTAACTTAACCATTTTCAACATGATTAATGTTAACATGAGCCTGGTATGTCTTTCTTCCTTGGCATGTCCTCTTTTTCTTCTCCTCCTCCTCCTCCCTCCTTAGACAGAATTTCAGATTTGGGAAGAAGAAAGAGTAGAGAAATCACAGACTGGCCATATGAGCAGGATTTCCAGACACCCAGGATAAGTGGGATCTGGACATGCCTTGTGGAGTTGATCTGTGCAATTGCTAACCATCTGCGTAGTGTGTGCATGCTAGATAGATGTGCACATATGTAGCAAGTTCAGTGTATGGCACACAGCCCGTATTTCCCTCTGAGATTCCCTGGATGTGTGCCCATCCCTTAATTCTGTATACCTCAAACAACTCCTTCCATTCTCCTTTCTAGTGGCATAAAGAAAGTTAAGAAAGTTGTCCTGTAATGTAAAAAGCATGGTAAGAGAACAGCAGAAAGCACTTTTTAAACTTCATCAACAACACTGTCAACAATATTAGCTGCAAATAGTTTATTGCAAACAGCAGCAACCTACTATACACATAAGACAGTACAACCAGCTGAGAACAAACACCATACACTTCATCACAAGGAGCATTTACATAACACCGTGTAGGCACTCAGTATTATGTCACTAATGTGACTCTTTCTGTAGTCCCTTGAGTGCCTCTGGCTTTGCAGAGCACATCCAGCTAAATAGCACTTGTATGGCCCTAGGACATATGCCGTCTGGCCTCCTGCAGCCACTGCTCAATTGAATATAATGGAGTCATGCTAAATGACAGAGCCCTCAGCATGGTAGGCGGAGGGGGCAGGCACAAGCACAAAGAATTAATCAAGCAAGCCGACTCTAAATTGTACAAATTCTGTCAAGCAAGTATCTATAATATATTCTGTCACTGAGACTGTCAAAATGGGCTAAATCCTCAGCTCAAGTGAAAATATTACAGATACTCTAAATTACACCAGTTATGGCAATATGCACTAACAGAAGATCTTGCCTTATTTTATAGGGTTTTTAAAAATTTGATGCCACAAAGAGGCTTAGAAGCCACACTTGCTGCTTTGTACTCTCCTCCATTCACTGAACTTCATTTTTCTGTACGTTAGAAAGTCTCTGCTTTTCTGCCCAGGAGTAAAAGCTGGTCCTGTCCTGTTCTTTCCTGGACTGCCAGTGCAGTGCTAATTTTGTCAACAGCTCTGGGAAAAAGATTTGTTACTTAACTTGTACCCTAAGGCTGTGCCAATGATCTGTAGCAAGTAGTTGTCATTTCTTCTTCTCCTTCTTATGCTTCTGAAATATTTTCACTATTTGCAATTTTCATCAATTTCTTAATTTATGTATTTTCTGTAATTAACTCAAGTATCCAGCGTAGCTATATAATTATATATTAAATAAAAACCACATTCATTTGATCAGGAATTTGCTGTACCAGAAGAATACTTAAGTGTTTTCTGCAAAGCTGAAGCAATTCAATTTACTTCACACTGCACTGTTTCCCACCTCAAATAAATTAAGATAAAAATAATAAATAAAAGTTTACACCATTTTTTCAGGTGGTGTAATGGAACCACAAAGGTTTAGTTTCAGCAACTGCGTAAACAGCTGAAAAAAAAATAGAAAATCTTAAGATGTCAGATTTTCCAATGAAAGACAAGCAAAATTTTCTACAGTTCAGGTTTGAAGTAGGTATAAATTGAAAGTGAACAGATTAGGTTATAACCCTGTCTTTGGAACTAACTTTTTATGCCTATGAATAAGGAGTTTGTTTCCAAGCTCTGCTTTATTATTGACTATCTAAAATGGTATATAAAAATTCTTTACTAGTATCATTCACACAGTTTAATTAACAAGTATTAATAGTAGCAGAGGTGCTAATAAAACTGGCTTCTTTTTGTTGTCACAGCTGTTCTCAATCTACCGCTGTATTGGCATTGTAAAAGGAAAACCATGGTACACCCTCTTCTTGAATTTTGAGAGGACACAGAAATGGATTAACATCCAAACTGGATTTCTGAACTCCCTACATTTTTTTAAATCCTTAAGGGAAAAGTAATCAGTTATTGCTAGCTCAGAATATATAGGGCATGTTTTCTCTGAAGCTGGTAAGATCCAGACTGCCAGCAGGTCAGAAGTTTGTAACAAGCTGAAGATACAGATGAACAAAACCAGAAGCAGCTTAACGTCACAAATACCATTTCGAGGTTACTGTGGAAGTATAGCAAAATAGGATGTGTTTGTACAACAACAAATAAGGTCAAGCAAACATACTATTATATGAATATCTTGTGTAATGTCCTTATGATTAAACCCTCTTCCTTTTATTACATAAATATATTGGTTACTATTCATGCACCTGTCTTGTACAAAACAGGCTCAGGAGGCATATTCCCTCTGAGACAGGTGCACAGCATGTGGCTCTCTCAGCTGGGTTAAAAGAAAAGCATGCATATGTATGTTGCTGAGCATAGGGAGAAAGGAAAATGGATGAAAGTTGATCTGATACAAAAGAGAACCATGAAATGAAAGGACATACAACACACGGAAAGGGGACAGATGCAGGAGTATACTAAATGGAACAGAAAGTTCTGTGCATTAAAATGGAGAAAGTAAGCAAAAATTAATACTCCTGTACTCACATATATTAGAAAGATTATTTTCTTAGAAAGGAATTACAATTGTCAATAGTCTATAGGGCATCATTTTTCTTAAACAGGACTGGAATATTTCAAAATAAGGGCTCTTTTGTGAATGAACTGAAAAACAGATAAAAGAGCTGAACTCAGAGGGAACCCAAACAGAAGATGCACTAACAAGTTAGAACCAAAACCCTCTGATGTTCCTTATCACTTCATCTTTAGCGAAGTCCATCTGCACAGGAGCTCTCATTTCTCTACTAAAGAAGGGTTACACAATGATTAGAAGTGATCATATAAGCAGAAATCTCACAATGAATCAGGATGGGAATTCAGCATTTTCTCAGCTAACTTGAAGGAGTAGGAATGAATTTTCAAAAGCACTGGAGAGATTAGAATACTTCTATATTGTATTCAACTGCTTTTTGTTTTCTAGATATACTGCCTTTATTTATCCATCTCTCACAGGCAGGACAGTATTTTTTCTTATACATAGCAGTATATCTTTCTTTTTTGCTTAAAGCACTCTGAAGGAAAACCAAAAACCTGTGGTTTAATGTGAAGCTAAAATTAACCTTAGAGTCCTATTGTGTCCCATCTTCATATAAATTGATTAGAATCTAAGGAGAAATTGATTATTTTTCATTTCGCTGTCCTGTCCAAAGTCTGCATATTGTACACAAGTCTATAAAAAGCATAAAAATAAAAAAGCATCAAAATATTTGCTAAAGCTACCATAGGAATTTAGAGAGTCAATTGAGCTTCTTTATCTATTTTTAAAATGTACATATTCTGAAAATAAAGACTGATATAGCCTCATATTAAAGAAGTGTTTTCATACCTGCAGTTCTTCAAAACTCATTGGCAATTTCATATAAGTTTCAAGCCAAATACAATTCAAATCAACAATGTACAGTTAGAAAAATGCAACTACAATAAACTTTGAAGCAAACCCCTACCAGTGTGCGCTTTAAAGATATTTCTAGAACAGAAAATATCAGGCATAGACTCCAGATTCTCTCTTCTAGTTACTTCCAAGTGCAATTTCATGTTAACATTATAGAATTGCATAAGGAGGTTGAAAGCAGTTGAGATGTTCACCTGCTTTCAATTGTATGCTATTTTCTGTTTGGGTATGAAATTTCAGAATTCTACCTGTAGTTAGGCTGATAAAAATAAAAAGTATTCAAGCAAACATTTGCTAGTTGTCTCAATTTTGGAGAATTAAAAGGGTTCTTTTTTAATAAAAATAATAGCTATTGGTTTCTTGAAGATCCATTTTACACAAACGATTTTTGCAGAACAGTACAGGAAAAAAATAGACAGCTCTTTCAATTAAGCTGGCATTGTCATTCTGGGGATGGGGTGGCAGGAAGGCTCTTCTATCTAAACACTTCAATTTTTTTTCATGGGTTAAACAGAACCTGTATTTCTTTTTTTACCTTCATGGTATGCTACACATCTTGTCTCTAGGTGACCATGCAGGTGGGAACACACGAGCCAAGCTTACGGATATTATATACACACAGCTATTAATTTCAGCAGTGGTCTATTTGCAGAATAAGGTATGCATTCTCTATTGGCTTCTGTAAAGCCATACTCTAAGCCAACCTCACTGCATGCTGAAAACACTTAAGTCCATGAGGAACTACTCAGCAGATTAAGTCACTTCATATTCTGGTACAGAGTCAATCCAGATATGAAAATATTCCACTTTATCCCATTGCTACATTCAGTTTTGTGGTTTGTTTGCAAGTAATGGCCTTGTACACAAAAAAAACCCCAGCAAGGTGATTGGAGGTTTTGTTAGGAAAAGTTACAAAAAAGTTTATTACATTTGGGGAATTGGTCTAAATTGTTTTCCAGGTTTTACAATTCCTACTAAGTAAATTCATTAGCTTCAAGGAAAAAAAAAAGATCCCAGAGCCAAGTGAAATACAACTGATCCAATACAGAACAACCCATGAGGAAAACAGAAGTAATCAGTCTGGAAATCTGCCTGTTTATAAAGCATGGTCTACATGGCATACCCTACACTGGCAAAACGCAGATGAGGAAAGAGGGTTCTACTGGGAAGACTGTACCCTCAACCACATAATCATTATGTAAACCAGTATTCAGAGTCTGCATTGTAACATCTGACATATGAAACTGATTTGTAACTCCATGCATCTGAACACTAACATAATCTAAAATAAAATTAGCAATAGGAATTTAATCTCTATTTTTACAGAAGGCAGAGTATTGTTGGGAGGGAAGTCAGCCACAGGGAAGACAAGAAACGTGAAGCAGGATGGGATGCAACTGTTCTTCTCCTAAGAGACCCATTACAGAACTAAGTGCTCAAATTAGTTGGTCAGGTAGTATGTAGAAAAAAAAAAGACAGTCATAAAGAATCCAAACTGAAAATATGTGTATTGTTAGCATTATTGTTACAGAGAAGCTACTCTGAGATCAATGTTCAATTTTCTTGGGTTCTACTAAGCAGCTATTCATAAACTGTCAAATTTCTCTTTCACTACACAAGTAATAGCTTGTACACAGTCAGTTCTGAAAAAACAAATTTATGCTAGATAGTCCTCTATGAAAAAAAAAAACAATAAACCACACAAAACCCAGCAAGACTGAAGATGAAGAAAAAAAACACTACCCATCTACTTCCCTTCTTCCTTCAAACCCATTTCTGACCTTACCTTCTTTTCCTCTGCCCTCCCCACACACTAAAGTCCTGATGGCTCTTCCCTCTTTCCTCCAGTACTTCAGAGCACACAGTATTTGCTTCTCAATAGAAATTGTTATTCTCATTTTCTCCTCTATTTTCTAGCTGCCGGCATTTTTCTGTTTTCCTTTTCCCTTTCCTATTAATGTCCAGGTCTTTCTTTAAGCTCACCACGATCCACTACACACAAACCCTTCAACTACCAAGGATCTTGCTGCTCTCCTGAAGGATGGCTGTATCAGTATTTCATTCACAAGAATCAGCTGACTGTGATGAACTGACTATATACAAAGTCCCTTTACCCCTTTAAAGTAATATCCCCATTTCTTTTTTAAGAAAAACAGAAATTGAATATAAAAGTGCAACATTTTTCATTTACATAGTTAATAATAAAAATGTGGAAGACAGCAATGAAGTGGGGTGATTTCCCAGGGGGCGGAGAGGAAAGGAAAGGCAAGTGCGAAATGCAGTATAAAACAAGAAGTCCTTTTTTTTCTGCAGTTTGCTGCAGAGGTTTTTTTTGTCCTCCCTCTTTGTGATCATTTTTCTAGACAGGGTCCAGAAATCTGTTAGTATACTCAAAAAGGAAACTTTTGACTCATCTTTTCCTGTTATTTCCATTCTTCCTTCTTTAAGATGACTAAATGCTCATTTGAGGATAGGAGTGGAAGTGAAGGACAAGTGGGAAGTCTATTTCAAAGAGAGGAGATCTCATTTCGGGCAAATATAAACAGTATAGGGTACAATCTGAATGGGAAGCAAAAAAATAAAGAACAATGTTAGAGAAGAGGAGGCACTGTCTTTGGAGAATTGGCAAAAAGTACACAAAACATGAAGGTCATTCCCATCCCAGATCCACTTACTACAATACAAAAATCTGAAATATCCCATTTTGAAATAAATACACCACAATGCAATTTACAACTTGGCCAGCATAAATGATGATCATGAACAAATAAAGGCAGTTTTATGGCTCGAACTGTAACTAACACATGCAATATCAATGGCTGAAGCACCCTGTCACACAGGCCTGACGATACTTCCTCACTTCCCATCTAAGTCTCTCACATTTTAACTCTACTGTTTCTGTCACTGCCTCTCCCTCTTACAACGACTTCCAGTGTTTCTAAGTCCTACATCCTTCCATGTTCTATCAGTTACTGGCTTCCACAGATAAAGGCAAAAACTGCATCTTGACATCATTTAGGTAGGTGATATATAGTGTAGTTTCAGAAGTAAAACTGAGGATAGAGTGGAAAAGACTTTTTTTAAACATATTTAATTTTATTTATTTATTTACATGGGTAAATACCCCAGCAACTAGCACACAAATCTGCAATCAGTAATGAGCTAGTTGCTGAAACATGAAGTTGGAAGGACTTTAATGTGGGATATCAAGTAAGATATGCAATATAATATTTATCTAAGCACATCTACAGACAAAGGAAATGACAAAGTAGGGCTGTGGAAGAAGATATTTGCTTTCATTTGGTTGCTAGCAGTATCTTGAATAGAGTATGTGTGTTCCTTTCAAAAAAAGCAACTGGGCAGCTGAGAAAAATGCAGCTGTTTACTTTGTCCTGGAACGTGGAACCCTCTGGAGTGAATGAGGGATACCTCTTCCCCAACAAAACCCGAGAATACTCTGTACAAATAAGCTTCTGACATAGCTGGGGCAAAGACCAACATGTCCACAACAGAGAGGAATAAGAGAGCAGGGGAAAGATGCACAAAAGCAATCAGGCTTCAGGGATGAGGAAAAGAAACATATTTTCCCAGGGATCAGACAGGATCATCTATAATTTGCTGCAACCCAGGGAGCCTCTGAAAGTTGCTGAGATAAGACCAAAACTGAAAGTAAGACCTGTGAACACACCGTTGGTGAGAGGAAGATGTGCTGTGTTCTGTTTCACCCAGCTGATGTAATTCTTTCTGCTTTACTTACCTTGTTCTAAAAATAGGTTTAAATCAGAGTAAGAAGTAGGTTTTAAAGACCTTTTTGTGTATACCCACTTCAAGGATGGGGACAGGCAGAACAATATCAGAGTACAGACCAACTCAAGAGGCCCATGCTGGGTGTTCAGCATTTTTATTGCTCAGGAGGTTATTAGCCCTGAGCTATTAGAAATGGCATGATATTTCATGATAAGATGTGAAAACTGTGCAGTTTATCCTACTATCTCACATTTTAACAAAGTGGAAAGAATAATGTTATTAAAACCCTTAAAAAAATCTATTTTGTATTCTTTTTGCCTTTACAGCCAGGTTTCCCAATTTAGCATGCTCCCAAAGCAACAGTCAGAGGAAACTTTGACATGAGGCTGTCACAAGGTTAGATATCTTGTGAATCAATATGGCTAGAAATCAGTCATTTGGATTGTTAGCTTCCACATGCAAAACACTATGTAAAAACATGCATAAGAACTAAATAAGTTTGATATTTTAAAACTGTAAAATATGGATCTAACCACATAGCAGGAATGCCCACCTTATACGGATGTATTATTAGAAAATGGTATATGTCAGTGTTGCATAATAGACAGGCTTCGTGTTTCAGTATTTCTATTCTTCTCCATGCTTCATAATACTTTCTAATAGGTAAAGGATTCAGAGTCAATCCCCAAAACAGTTTTACCAGAAAGCATGCACTGCTGTTTGTATGGCTGCAGTTATTTCATCATCCCTAAGGAGGACAGAATATACATGTGTACCTTCAAAATGGAGATACAGTAAACCAGTGTGACTGACTGGTCTGGCTGTATGCTTACATTTAAAATATACTTCATTTTCAAGTCATAACTTCCCAATGTTAAAGCCAGTTTTCATTTAAAAAAAACCCAAACCCCACAAAACACCAAACCATTCTGCAGGACCTGGGGGGTCCTGGTGGACACCAAGTTGAACATGAGCCAGCAATGTGTCCTTGTGGCAAAGGCGGCTAATGGTCTCCTTGGCTGCATTGGGACGAGTGTTGCCATCAGGCAGAGGCACGTAATCCTTCCCCTCCCCTCAGCACTGGTGAGGCCAGCCCTAGAGTGCTGGGTCCAGTTCAGGGCTCCTCAGTGCAAGGGAGACATGGACATACTGGAGAGTCCAGTGAAGGGCCATAACAACGAATGGATGGGAGCATCTCTCCTACGAGAAAAGGCTGAGAGAGCTGAGGCTGTTCAGCCTTGAGAAGAGAAGGCTCAGGGGATCTCATCAATGTATATAAATACCTGAAAGGAGGGTACAAAGAAGACAGAGCCAGACTCTTGGTGGTGCCCAGTGAAAGGACCAGAGGCAATGGGCACAAAGTGAAATGCAGGAGGTGCCATCTAAACATCAGGAAACACTTTGTTACTGTGAGGGTGACCGAGCACTGGCACAGGTTGCCCAGAGAGGTTGTGGAGACTCCATCCTTGGAGATATTCAAAAGCCATCTGGACACAGACCTGGGCAACTGGTTTTAGGTGACCCTGCTTGAGCAAGGGGGTTGGACCAGATGACTTTCAGAGGTGCCTTCCAACCTCAACCATTATGTGATTCTGTGATACACAAGGGATTCCTTCTCTATATAGTGTTAATCACCAGCTGAACTGTACTTAACACTTCTAATTGCAGTTCAGAACTTATTGCTTGGAAACACCCTTTCTGGGGGAAAAATTTTTAAAACAGTAGCTTCAGCACCGAGTAGAGGTATGTTTGCCATTTTAGACCATGTCTACTACAAAGTAATTTCTCTACACGGGAACTTTGCTTTATAGCCACCTGAATTTTCTCACAGAATGTCTCTGCTGTGCTCCTTTTCCCTGGTAGGGGTTTGTTCAAATGTTGTCAAATGTAAGATTGCAGAGTTCAGATATTAAGAGACCTTTGCTGACTGTTGAATGTCATTGTAGATCTATGTGTACATAAAACCTGAATTAAAAGATACATTGCCTTTGGTTTATATATGTGTGCAAAGGAGGAGCAGGTCAGGGATTTAAAGCCTATTTCAAAGAAAGAGAGGCACATAAAAGAAAGATAAGTGACATACAGAGAAGGTGAATATGATGTAGCAGATTAATTATGGATCTGCAACGAAAAGAAATGCACTTCTGTATCGGTTCAGTCTCAAACTACAAAATGATTTCTTCCTTTGTGACATAGAAATATGCAGAGAAGGTCAATTGCAAGATCCTATTTTCAAAACAATCAGATAACTTGAATAAGGGTACAACATGCAGGAAGAGTGAGACCTTCACTGACATCACACACTGTAATGGACTGAGTAGGAGTCTAGCAACTCCTTTCCTTCCAGTTGGTCTGTGACTCTGCCCATGCATGCACACACTTGCTTGGATGCTATATAACAAATCAGCTACTTGGTAGAGGTTTTCATTTAAAAAGGAAGCAGGCATGAAAGCTTGCAAGCCTTACTGATACTACCAATGATTGTATGCGCTTTGATAGCAGTCAAACACAAGACATTCTTTACACACTGGAAAGGAGTGTACGAGAGAGATTACCTCTTTTCCTCCATCGAATACCATGTTTAAATTTTTTTTTTTTTTTTTAAATCACAAGTATCACTGTAGAGGATAGTCTTAGTGCCATACCTAAGCCTAAGGTACCTTGGAAAACTTTTTCTGTCACTTGGCAAAAATATTTCGGAAGCCCTGTCTGGATTCCTTGACCCTTTCACCAACCTGAACCTCTCTAGCAGAACACACTTATTTTCAACAGAGGCATACAAGAGAGCAAGCCATCTTGGAATATATGACTATGTGATAAATATCTATTAAGCCCTTTAAATATGCTGAATTTTAATAACAAACTAATACATGTTTTGTTAGAGCTATATGTTTCACAAATAAAGCTATATTTTCCACAAATAAATCTATGCCTACTCAAAAGTGTCGTGTGTTTACAGATATACTTTGCAAATGGAGGCAAAATTTTCTGCAAGAATGTGAACTCCAGATACTTAACCAAATTTGGGTGTCTCAATAGTTTAGAACTGTGCAACTTCTTAGTGGGATTCAGCTTTCTTCTGATTTGCTGTGCAAAAAACATATATTGCAGTCATGCAACGTGAGGCACCGCTGCAGCAGATTAGGTGGCAGGAAAGGGGCAGCAATGAAGCCTCAAGACAGATCCTTTAAGGTGGAGCCTTCCTCACATTCTAAACGATGTCCTTCAGGCTCACCCAGGCAGCCAGCTTCAGCTGTATGTGATGTTACATCCTTGAGTGGGAGAGACTGTGGCATAAAATACAGCACTTGGCAGTCTCCCTTTAGGCTTACTCATATGGACTAAAATCAGAGACATTTACTTTTTTAAATAAAATGCATTGCACATTAAGTCCATATTTGAGATCAGTGGGGTTTTCTTAGGTATACTCTTATTTTTAAAGGAAATTTAATGTCTTTCTGTGGAAACAGTTTTAGCTGTATTTTAAGTTATGTATGGAATTTCTTAGTCCACAATATGACCTTGTTGGTTTTTTTTTTCTCCCAGCCTTTTAAGAAATTATTCCAAATCAAGGAGTGAAATTGAAAACAAAAGAAGTATTTGAACTTTAGGAGAGAACATCTCTGCATTTGAGTTCCACTGCAGTACAAGCCAAGAAGCATTTTAAATGTAGACTTCACTTCTACCGGTATAGTTAGCCTGTGTAGTTATGTTAGCTAGAACACTGATGTATTTTGCCAGCTTTAATCACATTGAAAACCTCACAATACCTGATATTTTACTTTAAAAGCTACATCCTGCAGACAATGAGAAGTCTCATGTGTTTAAATTTAAAGAAATCCGTTTTCCATTAAAATACTTTGAAAAGAATTCTTTTTTATGGACTGGTTGAACATCAGGATCTCTAACACCAGTTCTACATGCAGTTCACTGCATCCAAAAGGGCACTTCAAAGCTTTTCCAAAACTCCCAGTAAAACCATGCTCCATCCTTTACTTAGTCCCCCTACCCCCACCTCATAACTGTTAAGGAAAACAACAGCAATGCCATTCCAGCTTACTAGAAGGTTAAGTTTCTAGGAACGGAGAGAGAGGAAATAAAAGAAAGTTAAGTATAAAAAATGCTTATATCACTGTGGGAATTTTTTATTTTCTTTAAAACTCTTATGGTTTCTGAGTACTTAAGGAATAATAGATGTGAGGGTAATTATCACTGCTTCCAAGATACTCACATATGTGTGCTAAAGAAATAAAGAAGTGGGTTTTTTCCAATTATTTAAAAGAATCCCCTGATAAAATTACCATTTTCAGCCAGAATGAAAAAGATTCTCCATGTAAGAAACCTTCTTTGGGGGTTTCATAATCTGTAGAAATGAGAATCTCTAACATACATAGTCATCTCCCACCTAAATACAAGCTCTGTTGAAAGTTAGCAGCACGAGAAAGAACGGGTACGTGTATGTACCTCCAAGCAATATTTTACTAAGATTGTGCAGAAAACAGTTCATTCACCAGGACCCCATATGTTGCTTTACCTACATGCACAACAGAAACCTGGCAGCCTGTGGGAGCAAGCCAGGGAACTGCCAACATTTTTTCCTAGCTGACACTAGCGGAGAGCCAACTCTTGTGTTCAAACTGACCTCCACAGAGGCAGGGTTCCCCAGATGTTTGTACAGAACCCTGAGACGTATCTACCAAGCAGCTTGCAGAAAGTCAGATTTCAGCAGCCGAAGACATCAGTTGTCCTGAGAAAAAGGTAAGGAAAACAAAGAATCCCAGAGCAGCCCACCAGGAACTGAATTAAAGGGGGCAACAAGCAGGTATCATTCCTTTAAAGGGCTGTGCTGAAGGAGCTGATGGATTACTTTAAGCCCTCAGATCAGTTTCCTTACATAACAAATAATGAGGTTTTGAAGTCCTATTCAAACCCAGTGAAAAGGCAAAACTTAGGGAACAAAATATCTAAAACAGTTTCAAAAGCCATACAGAATGTCTCCTTAGGTTGTGTGCTACCAACTGCTTCACATCAAAAAAAAAAAAAAGAGGAATAGGCAGATGCTTTAGAATGACAGGTAAGCACTTGACAACTAACTTACTTGACTGATAACAGGAATGCAGTCTCCTTCTGCTAATTGGTGCCTGACTGCTCTCTTTCTCATAGGAGTAGGTCAGATTTCTTGTGTGATTTTAGCCACCTAGACAGACGAGGAAAAAAATTAATTTACTTCTCTCAGAGACAGTGGCATCTAAACACAGTCCTTCAGCTTCCTTGGAGTAAGCTGGTTTTAGGCTCACCCCCCCATCTCAGTAGAGTCCCTTTTACTACAGGAGAAAAAAATTAAGGAGGCTGACAGAAATCTCTCAAGAGCATCTTTGGGACCCTGAAGTCAACCGAAGTATTTATTATTAACCACAGTGCTTCTAGGTGGAGACTGTTTTCGCTGCATCTTTGAGTGTCAAAGCCTGAAAATGCCGTTTTAGTCCGAGGTACTGCTTTTCCCTCCTCAGGATTACTGTCGGTTTAAGGTTACACCCTCATGGCCCCTCAGAGGCTGTCTCATCTTCCGGCTGAACGTCTCCTCTTGGACCGCCTTAATTTTATCTAATCTTTTTACAGACTTTTTAACCTCAAGGACTCCACAAATCCTCCCGTACCTTGACTCCTCTATCCTAAAGCGTCTTCATATGTTTGACAATACCTTGAAATAGCTCCCTGACTCAGTACTTGGGCTCCTTTCCTCCCTCCTCCTCAGCGCTCCAGAGCTCGGCTGTGGCCGGGGGTGGGGGGAGGTCTGTAGCCTCCCTTAAAGGAGCGGCCAACACCGAGAAGCTAATCTTCCAGCTGGGTTTTTCATCACGGCAGCAGGGAAATGGCGATACCGGATTTACTTACAGGTCCATCTACAGAGTGTACCGCATAGCGTGTCTGCACCCGCACGGGGCATGTTAGGGCACACAGGGCTTGTCCCCACCGCACGGCGCGGCATGGCGCTCAGCTGACAGGCAGCAGCTAACAGCAGTGGGACGGGCACCTGCTACACAACTCTCAGCTAGAACAGGCGTCAGTAAGTGAAACGTAGAGCTGCGGTTTGTACAGAAAGGGCCTGCAACTGTTCACGGCATCGTCTGCCGATAGCCACCTCTTGTGTGGTGAGGGTGAAGGTGCCTGGCCCTTTAAGAGGCTCAGAAAGTTCTGGAAGGCAGTGGCCATCCCCCGGGGCTCCCTGTCCTTCCTTCCCACTTCCACACGAGACTTGCCTTCAACTCGGCTTCACTTGAGGCAGCTGTAAAGCAGAAAGTGAGACCGCGGCTGTGAGAAGCAGCTTTCTGCCTCGCACCTTGGCTCCAGCTCCTCGTGCCTCTGGGAGGCTGTGCGTGCGTGGTGCTGGTGGCCAGGCCGGGGGAGGCCAGAGGCAGGGGGAGAGGGCTGAGGGGAGGGAGGGCATGTCAGGGGCCAGGGGCACAGCCAGGGGCCACAGGGGAGGGGGCGGGGGGGACCAGAGGCACGGTAAGGGGCCGCGGGGCGTGGGAGCGGGCAAAAGAGCTGGCCGGCGGCCCTTTTCTGTGGGGGTGAGAGGATGGCCCTTGCTGCGTCCCGCAGCTCCTTGCTGTATGGTAGAAGCTCCAACAGTCCTTGAAGGCGGGTCCGGTCTGCCAAAGGTGTGAAATATGAAGAAAGATTTAAAAAGTCAGAGGCGCGTGACAACCCTAAGGAGTTCTTGGAAATCTGAATGGTAATTTTTAATGCGTGGAATTGGCAGTGTGGCTGGCTGCAGGTTTACAGCGTATGCACAGCTTACACAGGTGATTCCTGCTTCAAGTTCTCCCACAGTCAACACCGTATTTCATGCATCTCCAGTGAAGTTGTGCAGCTTTCTTGATGTCTCTGATGCCATGGGCCAGCAGCAGCTGGTTGGTGCATGTTTTAATTTGCTGTGACTGTACCTTGCATGTTGGATTATGTATTATATGAGAGGCCACAGCTCCTACAACACTGGAACTAGGCAAGGATGTATTTCCTACTAGGACCCCAACTAAAGAGGCCTTCATAACATGCACGCACTCTTGCTGCAGCCTAATGCTGGGTACCCTATACCCACCCATGAACTCCAATGCATAAAAGCATCCCTTTCATCTGACCATGTATCCTACTGCCTCCTACATTATAGCACAGGGAACCCAAGGTATTTCATAGTACATCATTTGAATGTTGCTTTCACTCCCTAGAAAAATCTTTCTTCATTCCGTAAAGAACACTGAATATTCAGAGGGATCCATTGGCAGCTCTGTATTTTACAGAGTACCTTAAATTTCATTTTTCAGTGGAAAGACCTGATTCAAAGCTTTGTGAAGTTCATGGTAATCTTGTTTCTAGCAGGCACAGGATCAATTTAGCTCTTAATTTAGCTCACTGACCATCCTGATGTCAGGTCACAGATTCAATTTAGTTCTGACTTCCACTTTCCCTAGTTAATCCTTTCATTGTGAAAACTTCCAGCAGTCAGGAGTTAAACATTCCTGTTTTAAGATTTACCTCAGAGGATTCATATCTCTTCAGTCATGTGGTACACATTCATCCCAGACTTCAGTGATTTCACCTATTTAACTTCCACTTCCTTGTTGGATTTAGTTACCTTGTTATTTTCAGAAGCAGGAATCTTTAGGTGTAGATCATTAAGTTGGGGTATTGCACTGAACTGCAAATTCTTAATTTGCAATAGTTGGTTACTTATTTAGTCTTGGGAAAAAAAATCTAACAAAAATGCCCTTCCTGGCCTTTTCCCTGCAGATCTCCATCATAATTTCTCAGTGAGTTGTATCACACTTAGTATCACGTAAAGTTTTAAAACACTGAGAGAATTGGACTGCTGTGTATTTTAAGGATGGAAAAGGAGGGCTACAACAATGATAAGCAGCCAAAATGATTTTGGATGAATGAACCAAAATCCTAGAAGGGTGTTCACAGAGTATGGGTTGGAGAAAGAGGCACTTCTCGCTTCATTCTCCATCATGTCATACGTTGACTGAGGAGAAAGGGAAGGGGAGAGAGCCATGGCTTAGGTCATGTATTTTACATTATTTGGGGGGATTTTACCTCTCTTTTTAACTCCACTTATCCGTCTGCCTTTTGTATGTGGTAAGGAACATTCAGTGTCATATTTTCTTTTACCTTTGTATATAGGAAGGGCCAATGAGAAACTGATTCTTAGGTTATAATTAAGCAAAGAAATACCTAAAATTATTTTTATTAGTCTGTTAAACTTTGAATACATATATATTATTATCTAAGCACAGTTACAAACCCATATGGGTTTGTTACTTTTGTTATACTATGCTGACAGTGATTCAGAGAGTACATATGTGTATACCTGACCCAATGAAGCTCCTATGTCCACAAGATGTCTAAATAAAGAATACAAACAAATCACTCTTAGCCATGCCGTTTTGTCTGTCTTTGAATATTCATATGATTGGAGGTTTACTGGGGTTTACTTACTCAGAATGCAAGTCAAATACCAAATTCAGGTAACAAATAGCCAGAATTAGTTAAGTATGCAGCTCTACTCACATACAACTCTTTCGCTTAATTGTTTAACATGTCCTTAGCTCCAGCTATTTTTTTCAGTATGTGGAAAACACCTACCAAAATTTTCATCACAAAACATAGAGATAAATTAGACTTATCCACAGTGGACCACTGTCACAAAATAGCAGTTGCGAAAGCAATGAGTGAAAGGTAACAGTCCTTTTTGAAGTCGGTAACTTTTTGAAAATTATTAAGAATCTTTCTAACCTTAATATCTTGCTTTTGGTACATCAAATGACTTGTCATTTTCTGTTGTTTTTCCTTTAGATTTCCAGCTGCAAAGATTAACAGGTATCAGATAAAGAAACCTAGGCCACTTTTCTGACCCCTTATATTCAGTGAATCGTAGTCAGCTCTTGTAAAATGAACAATATTGATTAGGAGGGAGACAAAAAGGAAGCAGAGGAATAACTGTATCTTGCACCAAAACCTGAGGGTTATTATGTCTAGGCAGGATGTACAAGACCAAAGCACTCAAAAAAAGGGAAAGTGACAATTTTAGCTGCATAATATCTTAAAGGACATTTGTGTTGTGGTGATAGTTTTTATATATGCCCAAATCAGTATAATCAGTATTTTATACAGTCTGTTCATGCGGTAACACTTGACTTACTGCTCTGGTCGTTCTGCCATTCAGTGGTGTAATTTTTCATCACAAAAGAATGGATGGTGGTCATATCAGCCAAGTGCAGATAGTATTTTCATTTTTTAAGGTGGGAAGCAGTAGCTTATTATTAGCAAGCAAGATGTTCTGTGAGAAAGACTATTGGACACTAAAAATGACTTCTAAATTTCCCTTTTGGCTCTGGCACTCATCTTTGTGAGCAGCCATAAAGATGGCCTGGTTAGAACGGAAATAATGCTGAACAGAAGAAATTGTCTGCTGAAAAATACTGACACAGAAAGACCTGGGACTGCAAGCCTGGGAACTACGCCTGGAAACCAGAAACATCCTTGAAAAGGGCAGCCAGCCTCTTTCATGTGCAGCTGGGGTACCTAGAAACCAGAGACATCCTGATATAGCATGGATAAGCACAAAACCAAGGGACTGTAATGGCATTTTATAATCTGAGAAGGTGGAAAAACACCTGGGAAAATAAAATTGCTCTGAAAGAACAGAAAACAGCATCATCTATTGGCTGTTACAGGTGAAAAATCAAAATTAACAGCACCTATTAGTTGCTCAAAGTAGGATGCCCTACAACCTCTCAATGTTATAAAAATGACATAATTTTTATCCACAATGGAGCCTCTTGCTCTCTGAGAACTTCCAGGTTGAATCCCATGTGAACTTTCTATGAGCTTGTCGACTGTCACCAGGGTCACCTGGCTGACTCCAGACTCAGTGACGTGGATCATTTTTGAAGGGAGACTCTGTTATCTTAGTGCTTTGGTCTGTCCTCTGCTCTTTTGGCTAGGTGGCTAGGTGCCCCCCTTGGGGATCCCTCCCCCCTGCCCCTTTTGGATGGTGTGGGCCCTTCTGAAATCTGTCTAATTCACTTCATATAGATATTATATATATTCATATAAGTTATCTATCGTAAGTATATCGGCTGTTACATTGTTGATATGTTTGCTTCACTAATGATAAGTTGTAGTTACCTGTAGTAATATGTAACTATTTGGTTGTTGCTGTTATTGGTTGTACTGGAATACTGATTGATGCTATTATTGATTGATAACATATTATTGATTGATACTATCATTGATTGCTGATAGTAATTTGTAATAACTTGGTATATATATTCATTCATATTCACTTTATTAATTATACGTATATTTGTGAGTGGTGATTTTTGTGCTGTTTGTGGTAATCTGTAATAAAGTGCAGAAAATTAGAGGATAAAGCCTCCATGTTCTTATGTATTACAGAATGTTATGAACCCATGGTTGCGATCTCTACACACCGGAAGGCCAGGTAACCCTTTAGGTTGTGACACTTGGGAAAATCAGTTCACATCCTATGCTCCTTCCCTCTTTCTATAAAATCCTTGGAGTTAAAACTGTGTAGGCTTCTATCTTTCTGTCTTAGTCTTCCTTCCCCTCCAAGTGAACTGCTTCAATTCTATTTCTTCTCTCTTTTCTAGATAGGTTTATGAGCAATGGAGATTTTATACATCATGTTGCATAGAAATGTTAAAAAACCCACATTAATTTGAAACTTCTTGCTTCTGAAATACAGAAATGGCATTTTTTTGAAACTCCTTTTTTGCTGGCAAGAGTTTCACAAAATGGTATCTTTGTCTTGCTGTACAATGGGAAGGGGAGGAAAATTTTTATGATGCTACCTATAGAGAAGAGAAATTGGAGGACAGCATCTCAATCCAAGACCTTATATTTTACATAGTTTCTCATGCCTTTACATAGGAAAAAGGCAATTATTCACATGCAGGGACTTCAGATGTCTCTCTTAAGAAACAGAAACATGTATATTAACATTTTTATGGCTACTATGTCAATCATGTAGAATGACTTGCTACATATAACGTTTTTATTTCCCAAGAGAAGAAATAGAGCAACAAATACAATATCTCTATTAAATATTGATAAAAACAAAGGATAATATTTACTGTAAAGACAAAAATATTCCTAAGAAAGCTAACAGTGGAATAGAATGAGATTCCGTAAAGAAGTTCAAACATTCAAGTAACTGTTAAATCCTTCCCTTCTGACACATTCAATACCAAGAAAAAAGAATCTAAGGAGTTAGAATAACAAAAACTATCCCAATCTAAAAGATAATTCATGAATAGTGAATTAAATTTTAGTTCAGTGAGTGCCTGTGTTATGTCGTAAGAGCAAATCCACGTGAAATTCTGTGAATAGAAATTTTTCTCTTTAGTCTTCAAAGAAATTAAAACAATTCAAGACAAAAGATGCTTTGTAGAAATTCCATGAGCTCAATAAAGACAAATGTAAGTGGTTTTAGCAAGGGTAACAGTTACATTTAATTCTAATAGCTTTTTATGGTCAAAGATTTTTTTCTGCCTTTTCAGTTCTAATGGCATTGACCAGATAACCATGATTTCTTTTGGAAGAAATAGAATTGTGCTAATGATTTATCAGAATAACAGTATTCAAAGGTCATATATTTATCATACGTTAAGAGGAGGTACAGTGGTTTTGTTAATATCTTGCATCTTCATTAAGTATTGAAAAGAATTCATTTTATTATTCGGAAACCTCTTTACTACACAGGTTCTCTTAAGGTGACTTCTGTGTAAATCAGTTTAATAAAAATAATGGAGCTGGTGATGTTTGTCCTCCTCATTTCTTTCAAATTTCAAGGACTGTGTGGTCCTGAAGACAGTGAACTAGCTGGAGAGGTGTTTCCACTCGGGTTCTGTTATGGACTTGCTGCAGTAAATTTCCTTGTTGCTGTTTCCCCTTCTTCTGTTGCTCAGTATTTCAAGCACTTTGGAACAGATGCATTCTATTGTGTTTCTATAATCCCTGGCACAATTAGGACTTCATTTTATTTTACATCTGTAGGAAAATTTTAAAGTTAAAAACCACAAGTCAAGTACAGGTAAGCTATTCTATATTTTAAAATTTATTACAGCATACTAGTGTAAGAGCTTATATTGGTGTGAGGTGACATGTTTTATGAAGCATTAGTTAGATGTTCTTCATGGATTCAGTACATACTTACGGAATTTGCAAGTTGGTGTGTTTGTGCGAAAAACAATACAGAATCATGGAAGCTGTAGAGCAAAGATTGGGATCCACAGGACATGATGAAGCTTTAAATGGCCATCATGAGAAGCAAAGAGACATTGAAAACAAATGGAATGAATTTATCACAGAAGGTTTTAAAAGGTAATAAGTATGCATAACCAGTGTGAGAAAAGTTGTGTTTTTTTTTTTTTCTTTTGATACCCATAATAGATTTAGCACTTTGTTTTTCATGAGTGTTTTGTTGTAAAGAATTTCCTTATTGCATTAAGGAATGTAATCTTTAAGGCTAATTTTAGCTAAGGCAGGCTCTTCTCCTGAGGCTTTATTGACAAATGGTTCTTCTGAAGGGCAGTTCAGAGCCTAATTCACGTGCTTTGAATTAGTTTACTGAAGGAGCCTTCCTCTCTGCATTGACTGTCTCCCCTGGAAAAAAACAAGTTAGACAGACCTCTCCAGTATAAGCTTAGTCTTTGGTGAATAAATGGAAAACCCTGCTAGCATTCACACTATGGTTCAGAATAATTCTTTTTAGGTCACATTATTTGTGAAGATTTTTACTGAGTTTTCACAGGTTGATAACAGATAGAGTAATATTTACTCTTGGAATCAGCCATTTCCCACCCTCTGCAAGTCCTACGCATATCTTACAAAGAGTAATATTGTGCCTCAGGTCTTTGTGCTTTCTGCTTCAGTCTCCTTTGTTTTTCAGCAGAGTCTGAAGCACATTGGCAGTATTTGATTGCTATCTGCCATGCAACTGCACTGGTCCTGATAGCAACCAGTAAATGCCACTTCCTGATCGTAATCTTTCCTCTGTAATGATACACTCCATTCACAAAACTGTCTAGTAGGAGTTTCTTGGAATCACAAGCAGATTTATGGGGACCTCATATAGGAAAGGAAAAAAATGAAAATCATGTAATTATTCTAATTTTGTATGACTACCTCACCTGCGAAAAGCTTCAAAATAAAGCAACAGGACACATGCCAATGCCTTGCTGGGTAAGACCTTGCCACGTGGGAAGGGACGTTTATTAGCCGAGAGTGCTTTGTCCAGGAAGCTTTTGAAGATAAAGCTGTAGTGTCCATTGCAGTTATGTAATTACAATTATGTTACCTTGGTTATAAGTACTTGGATCTACTAACAACAAACTTGGGACATACTCAGACACTTGCTCGGGCATGTAATTCCAATGGTTATAAGTCTTTGAGTGACACTACATGCATGAAAATCTATTCATATATGTTGTGGTAATATACGGATCTTGCATGTGTGAATATAGGGATGGCTCAACCTCTTACATGTAGACAGCTGACTGGGGAATTTATTAACGTGAGTTTTTTCAGTTCTTTCTTTCATTCGATGTACATGAAATAATTCAGCCATGAAATCAGGATTCAAAAAGATTTTCACTCTGGAGAGAACTTTAAGATACCAAGTTCACTTGCTTCAAACTGTACATGGAACTGGGATATTGATTCCTGTCTTCAGTCAACAGATGATGTCATCATTAAGATCATGCCATTTCGCATTCAGAAGAGCACTTGGAAAATCCTTCACAAGAAACTTGCCAATCTACAGAAAACTCTTTTCTGCTATGAATCCTGCTAGAAAAGCCTTGATAACTGTTAGAGAGCAGATGTGATGAGATACAAGCTCTCTTTTTCTAACCCAAACCATCTTATTAACTGACTACCCTAGCTGTCTCTATTTTCTGTAACCTTTCTGTTCCACGTTTGCATCATACCCAATTCAACAGTAACCTTACCCATGATTAGAATTCTTTTGCACCATCACAATACAAATTAATTTTAGAGCAATTGAACTTGCAAGATAAAATGAAACAAAAATGGACGGATACAGCCAAACAAATAACAGATTAATATTCTGCATATGATCTTGCAATTTGGTGAAAACATTTTGCCTAACTGTATAAAGGTACCATGGAATTTTTACAGTTATATTGCCTAATATGTCTTTCTAGTCTTTGTATGGCTGCTTAGGAAACTGTCCTTAGCTATGATTGTGACACTAATCTAATAATATTTAATATAATAATGCTAATTGATACAGTAGCAATTACCTTGATTAAAGAACTTATGCTTGTGTGCCTACTTTGCAAGATAAATGTTGTCAGTACCAACCACTGTACATTTCTTTTGCCAGTGCAGTGTGGCTAACCAGCTTTGTGGCAAATCAAACAAGAAGATGGCTAATGTTTTCACCTTCTTGTAATGATACAAAAGCTGGCGTTGAAGCACAACATGGCATAGGGTATTTATGTCTTCCTCTGTCAGGAACTTAGAACTAAGTGTCAGTGCTAGGAGGTCAGTGCCTCAGCTCTCCATGAAATGGAGAAAACAATATTGCTTGAAAATAGCAGGAAGGTAAAAAAGCTGGAGCAGGGAAAGATAAGGGGTAAGGGAAGAATGCTTCTAGTTTTGCTGGATCTTTCAACTCTGAAGTCATGTGCAGCCTGTAATGTAGTCAACCACTAATCAGACAGAAGTGTGTTGAAGAGTTGAACCTAAGGTGATCAGTACACTTGGCATTTCAATCGAGTTTATAGTGTAGATGGTAACTTCAACATTCATGTGACAGTTGAATTTGATTCTGGCTTTCTCTCTCTCCTCCTTTTATTATCACTAGCTAAATTTAGATCCTGGGTTTCACTGCAGGATAAAGGAAGAAGCAACAGCCCATTCTAAGAAATCCACATAGAAATAAATAAAGTTACCCTGAGACAGAGTTGCACCCCAGTAATCAGAGCGCATAGGTAACAATGCAGCTGTTGGGCCATAACTGTACATATGCTTCTCAGCAATGGAAATCCTCAGTTTGCATAATACCTTTTTACAAATAAATGTATGATTACACAAATTTGCAAGACTTATCTACAGGTCTTTTTTTAGTGAAGTATCCTTTTTATGCTTTGTAAGTGGAATTCAAATGTAATACCAAGTATTTGATGGATCAATACCAATGACACAGTAGCTGTTATTGTCTCCAGTTATACCCACCTGTCCAACAGAAATCTGCTTTATTGCATTATGTACACTCACAGGCATTTCCCATCTCTTTAAACTTTTGTTCCTAAATAAAGTTAACATTCATCAGTAAAAATGGTGTAAGTAATTTCACTTGTATTAAGTGGTATTATACTTTAAAATTCTGTCTTAAGATTTCAGTAGTGAGAGCACTGACTGGGAAACAGTGCCAAATATCTGCGAAGAATTAACTTTTACATAACTTTCAGTGGAAGTGGAGCTTGGGAAGAGTCCATACATTTATATTTGTAAAAGGGAGAATTAGTTAGAATACAACTAAGCCATTCAAAACCATTCTGAGCTGACAGAGTCTTCCACCTGCTTAATAGAGCAGCCTAGATGAGGTGTGGCATTAAGCACATTCTCAACTATTTTCATTTTCTTAGGGGATCTTTTTGGCCTAAAAGAAGAGTTTCTATTTGTATGAGCCATTAACCGCAACATGCACTAGAATTTCTTGCATAACCTATTTTCTTCAAAACTGTTTGCTCTGCAGACGTCACTGAAATTTAACTTTAGAACCAGTGGACTTTATATGTACACCTTACACTAAACGAGTTGTATAATGAAGATATGGCTCAAAAAATAAATCATATAAGATAAAAAGTAAATTAAGTCATCCTCCTTAGCTTTCCATCACCTGCTCCCTGAGGCTGTGTTATTGCACTGTATGTTTTTTTGTCTGGAATTTCCTCTTGGAGTTCTCTTTTAGCTGCATACAGACGGAGCGTCTCATCCCATGTCTTTAGCGACTTTTAGCTCACACGTTCCAAATAATCCCTGACTAGTCAAAAACATCCATTAATTCTAGCGTATATGTTAGCACAGATGAAAGTGTATGTGAAATATCACTCACAATTAAGTGTTTGCTATGTGTCTTATGTCTGACCAAGACGCTATGTGTTGTTACACTACTGAGCTTCAGAGGGTTGGCTCTTAAGCTCTGACTGCAGAAAAACTTGTTTAGCTCTTAGGTTTTCATTCAGATCCTGTGTGTTGGATGGGGGGCAGTCATGACAAATGAAAACAACACAAAAACACCTCTTCACACCTACCTCTTGTTAATGGATATTATAAGCAGATGCCACCTCCAGCAGCTCCAGGGCCCCGGGGTTCCTCTGCTCTGCCAGTGGATCCCAGTCTAGAGACACATAACTCTCCATCCCAAGCTGTCGGATGTTTATACTGCTCACTTCAAGATTTTGCACCTCATTATTTAAATCACCAGAAAATGAAGATACTTCATCTGGGGTGATCACAAAAGGAGCGAGGTAGTCAGATGGTAAATAGTCTTAAAACCCAGATAGATGCACAGGCCAAAAGCCTGCATGGAAACTTCGGCAGCCTTTTGTATTACCAGGGCCAGCTCATGCCTCAGCTGCCCAGTTCCCTGCCGGGAAGAGTGATTTGGATAGCACAGGCCTCTGGGAAACCAGGAACTTGCCCTCTGAGGACCAGAAGAAGAGTTGAAACGGAACAAGAATGAGACTTTTGCATACTTCTAACCTTTGGAAAGGTGCTGTGACTGGGAATTGCCAGGGGCACTGCATAACTATGGTTTGAGAAGCCAAACAGGCCAGACGTAGTTCTACCGTATTATTGCATAGACTGTGAGTAAGCTCAAGATGATCCCAAACTCTAGCCATTCTAATAACTAACAAAATGAGTGGCGTATGATAGGCTTGAAGCCTGCTTTATTTTTCTTAAACCAAATCTGTAAATCTAAATGTTTACATGTATGTTCCATGTTCAGGTTCACTTCTTTTTTTTGGTACCAGACTGAAAATGTAGATTCTGAACAATAAAACTTATTTGGATGTGGAAAAACTACTACCTTCCCTCCCTCTTTTCACCCTCAGACCTTCAAAGAAAGTTGCAATTCCAGATCTCACATGCCCCTATTGTCTACAGAGTGGGGAAAATGTTGATGTCCTCAAAATTCCCTTCTGTTCTAGTCCTCATTCTGAGGTGAAATTGGAAATATCAGGTTGCGCTAGGGCAGTAGCCATTCCTCAAGGAACAGCATGCTGTTCATAGGAGTCAAACCCATTCTCAAGCATAAAAAATATTTGTATAGGATATTGGTTTCTATAAGTGTCCCGTTTATAATTTTATCACCAGCCCCACCAGGTAATCACTTTGTTCATGAACTGTTGACCATTAAATATGAATTCCCATGTAAAGGCACAATATTGCATTTTTATGCATGGTTCAGTTATAATCAGTGTGTAAATAGAAAACTGTTTGAAGTTGCTCACCTATAGAGGACTGCTGCATGTTCTGGAAGACACATTCTCCACGCACTACACCATGTACAGAAATGTATTTAGCAATCTGTAAAAGGCAATAGTTAATGTAACCACTCAGTCAACATAAGAAATATGGAAACTAAAATAAGCAACTTGAATCACTGTAACAGCAAGAGGAAGCTTGCAGCTCCGTACTACACAATGCAAAATAGACATAAAAGAGGTGCTGCTTCTTTTTTCAGCCTGCTGCAATACAGCAAACAAGCAATACAGCAAACAAGCCCCCGAATGTCTGTAAATAGTGTTTCTCTTGCACTGAGACTGACTTTTCCAGTTATAGAAATACTTGCAGTTTTAAAGGTGAGGTAGTTATAGATGTAGAATCGGTGGCAGTCAAATGAAGAAAGAGAAGACATGGTTACTACAGATGTAGAGAAAAATGTCTATAGCCAAAAGTAATCTTCCTGGCATGTTTTTTCAGATGTTACACTGAGAAGGAAACTCTGCTGTGTATGTTATCCTCTATTGCTGACATGAAACTTTAGCTACTGATTTAGCCTCTACGTAACCATATTTGTTTGACTCCTGGATAAAGGAACCATAATGCTATCACCAAACCATTCAAACAGTTGAATATTGAACTTTGGGGAGAAAAAGATTCTACATGCTGTATCTTTCTATGTTTTCAACACGATATGTCCTTTTTGGGATAAAAGGCTTATGTATATGTGTCTGTGTGCAAAAATCTTACCTCTGTCGTTGTTTTGTTGTGTGGCCTGGATAGATACCATACTCTGGGAGGGAGTGAAATCCTGGCCCTGCTGCTAAGAGTGGGAGTCTTGGTCTTCACTTCAGTAGGGTTAGGACTTCACCCTGTGTCTCATATGCTGAAGCTGTGCAATGAAGACATGGATATAACAACTCCCTGCCTCCTTCACAGGAGTATTGGAAGTTGAAGTGTGAGTAGGTTCACTTCAGAACAATTAATGAGTTTTGTTAATTAACTTTATTTTTGTAAATGCACAGAATAAAAAATTAAAAATCAAAGTATCTTTTTTCATCATAAGAATCACCTGAACAAAACAAGCCTTTCCATGTCTACCTCTAGTCACAGTTTTTTTCAGTAGTTAGTCCCTACTGATAAACTAAGTATAGTGTAGTCAGATGGACCAACTATTCTCATAATATATTTTGTATACACTCTCTGAAAAAAATTTATTACTTTAATGGGGTCTGAGTCAACATCCTTTCAGGAACTAAGTAAAGTTAGCTTTTCATTCCTTTTAGGGCTAGTTGAATATTTTGTACTGAGTGTTCTTTAAAATGTTATTATTATAATCATTGTCATCATTATTTTATATTGCCTGTTTTTTTATGGAAAATGTTGATTTTTCAAAAGCTAAACATCTCCTTTTACTGAAACAAATATTTTTCAAAAGTATTATTTAAAACTTACCTATTTATTTATTTATGAGAAGAGGGTGAAGAAGAATCTTGCAAATACTATAGTCTGTCTAATGGGGAACATATAGTCCTTTATGAACTACATTCCCAAGGCAGAATGCATCTTCAGAAATGCACCACAAAACCTAGACGACCATTTTGATTAGAATGTGGCAAAAAAAATGGTTGAGAACCCTGGAAGAAGAAATTTCTCCCAGTTTCATTCTCATTGTCTTTAGTGTCATGAGGGAAATAACGTGACTCCGCAGTTTCTCCTTATAAAACTGACCTGTAAAATTAAAATACTGGCTCGCTGTTCAGATTAGAAGTAGGAACGTTTCTCTTGGTCATTGCTTTTTCAGGTCACAGCAATCCAATTCTTTTCATATTTATTGCCTTACACTTTAGTTTCTCCAGTGCCTTGACTAGTGTTCTCTAAACACTTCATAGATTTCTGACATTTCTTGGTGCCCATTACCTCAGAACTCACCTCAGTGATCCCACTTAACCATTTATAGAAAGAGAGAATCAACTTCTGGATATGTTGCTACATATGTAGTCTGAAACCCCTGTTATCATTGTGTCAAATTTATCATATATGACTGTCCTTATATTTCATTCAGTATTATTGTTTTCTAGCTACAGTTGGTCAATTTGAGAAAGACATCCACTTGGAAAGTAATATTTGTGTTTTAGTATATACTTTCCTATTTTCAAAAGTTTACGTTTGTGATATATACTAGTACACTTTACTGTGGTAAATGACAAAAAGAATATTGACTTTTAGCAAAAGCACAGTAAATACAGCTCTTTCATTTTCAAAATGAAATTTCATTTTGTTTTTTGATATCAATTCCATGAAGACGACTTTGGACTCTTCTCACCTACTTGAATTTGATTTGCTGAACTAGGCTCTTTATTTTGTATCTTTTCCTTCCCTAGATCTCACATCTTGCTACTAACTTATCTCCTTTTAGTAATATCTGCAAATTTATGTTCTGGTATTATAAATAGCACTTTCATAAAATAATCTTCTGGTTATAATTGGACTACTCTCAGGGATTAACTCTGCTGACAATTTTTGGTAGATCTGATTCTCAGGTGCAAAGGCCAAAGGGGACTATTGGGTCATCTAGTCTGACCTCCTGTACCACACAGAACATTATATTTTATTCAGCTACCCTACCTGAAGCCCACTAGCTTGCTCCTAAGTTTGGATCTCTTTCTTTTAAAGTTTATTTTGACTTGGGGCATGAAGAGATGGGGAATTCAACATTTGCCTTAGTATCTTGGCAAAGCTAATCACATTCTTTTTGAAAATTCTTTTATTTGGGTTTCTCTTGTTCAACTTTAAGCCATTGGTTCTTGTCACAATTTCCTTTGCTTGTTAAAAACACCCTCCGTATATGGTATTTTTATACATGGGTGGTAACTAATCACTGAGAAAAATATTTCTTGGTAGGCTAAATCTGTGGAGTTCTTTAAGACTAAATGTAACGGATCATCCTCAGACTTCAGATCACTTTTTGGCTCTGTTTTTCATTCCCTTTCCCACTGTTTTGAACACCTTTTTTTTTTTTAAGCAAAAAGTGAGCAGTTCAAATTTTGGTTCTGAATAAGTATACATTCACTGCTAAATTGCCATTAGCTACACTAAATGAATGTGGCTTTGTGCTAAAATTTGTCATATATTCTTATTTTTGTTACCTTTTATTCACAGAAGGTCTTTTGGATAGTTAGTCATTCATGTGATGATGTTCCTACCCAAGATGATTTGAATTCAGATTATAAGAATTAGTAAGACAGTATCACTAACATTGTCTCATTCCATTTGGGTTTTCTGCTACCTAGCCATTATGTCTTGCATTACGTAAGTTCTTAAATTCTGGGTTGGTACAGCACTTTGCAAGAATTAAGTTCATGATGAGGATTCCTCCATAACACAGTAATACGTGAAGTGTATGTAACAGAACATCTTAAATATGCAGGGTATATATGTTACATAACCGTTACCGATTTGCCAGTTCTGTTGAAAAGCTGCAGCCAGAGGCCAGACATGCCAGATAAGAGGGAAAGAATCTCAGCTGGTGTAAATAGTGACAGCTTCATTGCCTGTAATAGAGCCATGACTGTTTATTCTAGTGGAGCAACTGACCGTAAGAACTTGAATCCCTGAATTATTCTGATCTCAGGAGCTTCACGTCTCTGTGAAAGGACAATATTATTATTCCTGAATGATAGTGTCAGGTGGATTCAATTTGCTCCAATCAGGCTAGGAGATGTGTTACAGCCTGTTTGAAATTAAGGTCATGGACAAAAAGATTCTGTTGAAAAGACCTTAGGAACAAGATTGGGGTAGAAATAAATGACAGATATTTCCTGCAAATAGGCAAGTGCAGGTTCTTTATGTATTTACTTTATTTAGAGTTTTGTGGGAACAAAGATTTTCTGGGAAGAATTGTTCTTAATTTTTCATCCTGTAGTTTATGGGGGGGGGTGGTGGTGGTGGTTTTTTTTTAAAACGTATCATCTGTTATTTTACTGGGAAACTAGTCTTGCAATATGACAGTTGTGTCACTTTTTATTTCACTGAAGAGCAATACCACGTTTGCTTCTCTGATTCCTCTGATATTTCCACTGTTTTCTATGACTTGATGAATTATTTAGCTAGGTCTCTTCTTACTGAAAAAAATGTATTGCATTGATTCTTGATGTTTTGTTACTGGTTAATCCAAATAGTCTTTCTTATCTTTTTATCAACAGCTATAGTTGCAAAAATCTTCCTTGCTTTTGATTGTACTTCCCTCTATTATTGTTCTTTACAATGGTTTCCCATGGGTTGTGTCTTGCAGGAGCCCCGACATGTGAGTTGGACAGTACATTGCAAAGAATAACAGTGTTGAAGAATGCTGAGGAGACAAGATCAAGACAGAGTAACATGATTTTTTCACTGCAAAATCTTAGCATGTATTATGTGTTTAGAAAGCTTAAATTGGCAAAGATTTTTATGGAATCAAAATGGAATATTATCTGAATCATACTAAACATCTACACACAATACTTCTCAGTTCTGTGTTGCTCACTAAAAGCAAGTGATTTACAATTATATCTTAATATAGTTGAATATTCCACCTTACCTATTAGTGTACTTGTGGTGACTTGAGCAGCTGGCTGCCAGACACCCACCCAGCTGCTCTTTCACACCCCTCCTCAACAGGACAGGGGGAGAAAATAAGATGGAAAGGCTCATGTGTCAAGATAAAGACAGGGAGATCACTTACCAATTACCTTCGTGGGGAAAACAGACTCAACTTCAGGAAAATTAATTTAATTTATTGCTAATTAAAATAGATGTGGATATTGAGAAACAAAGACAAACTAAAACAACACCTTCCTCCCACCCCCCTTCTTTCTCTTCCAGTGCTCAACTTCACTCCTTCATTGCCAACTCCTCTATCTCCCCCTGCCCCATGTGGCGCAGGGGCATGGGGCATGGGAGTTGTGGTCAGTCCATAACAGCTCCTCTCTGCAGCTCCTTCCTCCTCACATTTTTCTCCTACTCCAGTGTGTGTCCTTCCCATGGGGTACAGTCCAGCAGGAGACACTGCACCAGCATGGGTCCCCTATGGGCTGCAGGTTCTGCCAGAAAACCTGCTCTGGCGTGGGGTCCTCCCCGGGCTGCAGGTGGATGTCTGCTCCACCGTGGACCTCCCTGGGCTGCAGGGCGACAGCCTGCCTCACCAGGGTCTTCCCCACGGGCTGCAGGGGAATCTCTGCTCCGGCGCCTGGAGCACCTCTTCCACCTCCTTCTGCACTAAACCTGGGGGCCTGCGGGGTTGTTTCTCTCACATATTCTCACTCCTCACATCTCTCACACTGTGCAGCATTTTGCCCTTTCTTAAATACTTTTTTCCCAAGGCACCACCACCTTGTCTGTGGGGCTGAGCGGTGCCCTGGGGTGGGTGGGCTAGAACCAGCTGGAACCAGCTGGAACCGGCTGTGTCCGGCTCGGGGCAGCCCCGGCCGCTCCTCACAGAGGCCACCCGGCAGGTCCCCCCACTGCCCAACACCCTGCCTTGTAAACCCAGTATAGTACCTCTCTTTTCTATAGTACTTTTCTCTATGTTAGTAGAAGTTAGACACCCAAAATATCTTTAATTTTTATTATATTAGTTTATCAGGATTACTTAGTTAATATTTTGGGCCTTTGTTTGCTCTTTTTTTTGCTTTTCTTCTTCTGTAGCCTTTTTAGCTTCACATTCTCATGCCAAAGAATGTGTTCTGTGGAAGGTTTAAGAGGTTTTCTGGACAAATCACACCCGCTTTATACATCAAGCAAAGCACGTGAAACTATTCTATCACTTTAGGTATCTCAGCAGCCTCTCCAGGTCACTCCCTGCTTTGCCCACATCTTATAGTCTCACCAACATAATCAGTAAAAGGGATCATGTCCATCACAAAACCAATTTAATGAAATAACAACCTTTCTAGAAAAGAAAGTGTCTTCTTTCCTGACATTGGTTCTGAGCTATCATCACGAGGGTAGCTGGGATACCATGGAGCATGCATAGGTCTTTTGGATGCCTTCACATAGAAGATAAAAGAACAATTAATTGCCCTCTAGTTTTGTCCGATTCACTATAGACCTGGCTCCTAAAGTACTACACTTAAAGTCATACAGTGACAACGTAGCATGTTCAACCTCTAGCCTTGCTTCAGAACTGCTTCTGAACTTCAGAAACAGCATTTCAGTCAGACTTCTAAAGCACGTATGTGTAAATGCTGTCTGTGTAGTGGTTATTCAAGCTTCCTTTGAATTCCGTCCATCCATTTAGTCATCCCTGCCAAGTCAGTCTCTATTACCCATATCTATTAAGATGTGTTTTAATGGTGAAAGTAACAGGTTGACTTAATAAAAATGCTGGCAGTGACACTAAGGAATGCTGGGACTTTACTAATCTGAAGAATAACGACCTTAGGGGAGCTTTGTTCCTCCTTCTCATGGGTCCCTGCAAGACACAGCCAAATAATTATAAGAAGGAGCCAACTCAATAAACACAGTGGGAAGTATTGTGGATGATCTGAACTTCTGACCTATTGTTTCGAGCATATAAATTTCCCTCTGAACATGCAGTATGCCAGACTGGGTTTCCAGTGCCTCAGTTTGCTAGAATATTACATCATGTTAGAACAGGTTTGTGAGTCCTCATTTCAGCTAGCACAGTGTTAATCATAACTGGGTAATCAGTATAGATGGAGGAGATACACACCTAGCATGAGACAGCCAGCTGAGATTAAACACTGTGGAAACTATGGGGTTAATTGCAATCAGCTCTCATCTTGGTAGTAAACTCAACTTGTTCCTGTTGACACTGATTTCAAAAGTCTGATAATGAATATGGCTCCCTTTTTTTCCTGTAACCTACTTTTCTAGTGAAAACATTTCCAAAGAGAAGCTATAGGCTGTGACAAAGAGTTCTTAGGGAATTGGCCACTGGATTAAAATTTACCTTTATGTAAATAAGGCAGATCCTGGGAGAACTACATTTTATATCTAAGTGTATTACTTTTTTTTACCAGTGGTTTATTGAAGGTCTAGTTTATTTAGATGGCAAGGACCTTTCTGCTTTGACTGACTTATCTGAGACTAGTTAACATCTGTGACAGGTATGCTGCTGTGAGACAGAAGAGAAACTGTCAACCGAATGTATAGTCAGGATGGAAGAGTACCTATACTCTGTTTTGTTCGCTGTGATGGGCTTAAGGGGGCAAAATCCTTCAAGTCCAAGCCCTGCCTCCTCTGTACATCTGACACATATGCCATTTCACTGAACAGATAACAGAAAACATGATTTTTCTGGCAACATTTGTTGCAGCATAGGCACAGTGCTCTTTTAGGAGCAAGACAAATGACTGTGTGGACCTGTGCTGTTAGGAAAATGGTTTTCAATCAAAGTCAAGAAGATGTAACAGTTTTGGGAACCTTTCATGAACTGCTTCTATTTGAATTTAGGGTTGTGTACAAATGCTACTGGAATGTTATAAAAATACTATGTATTTACACAATATTATACCTGACCCAACCAACTGTTTCAGTCTGGCATCCATGTTTGCCCTCAACCACATCAGCACAGCTCTAGTCCCACCATAGGAACTGTGCTACTTCCACTGTTCCTAGAAGCCACATAAATATGAATCTGGCCTTTGCTTAGAGTAGACTGTTCCTAGTGTAAGGGAGATAAATCTACCCTGAAAATGTCCATATGTCTGGAATTGGATATGAAACTGTATCTGAGCCTTGTTTTCTGTGTAGCTCAAAGCGCTTCACAAATACAGGTCATACGCATTTGGCCTGTAAGATTCAAGTGGGGGTTGTTTTATTGTTTGCTTGGGTTTTTTAAAAAATCTTTGGTAATACAAACTGAAGTAGTGATACAAAATTAAAAAAAATAAAAAAAAAAACAAATGGCATGAAAATTTTCAGTAAATTCGTATCCAAAAAATCAAAATTGAAAAATATCTATAATGCATTTATATAATAACATCCACAATACTTCCCACTGTGTTTATTGAGTTGGCTCCTTCTTATAATTATTTGGCTGTGTCTTGCAGGGACCCATGAGAAGGAGGAACAAAGCTCCCCTAAGGTCGTTACTTTTCAGATTAGTAAAGTCCCAGCATTCCTTGGTGTCACTGCCAGCATTTTTATTAAGTCAACCTGTTACTTTCACCATTAAAACACATCTTAATAGATATGGGTAATAGAGACTGACTTGGCAGGGATGACTAAATGGATGGACGGAATTCAAAGGAAGCTTGAATAACCGCTATACAGACAGCATTTACACATACATGCTTTAGAAGTCTGACTGAAATCCTACATCCAGGTGAATAATAAATAAAAGCATTTGTTCTTTTGGTGGTTGCTGGTGGCTCTGTTTTATTATTTTCATGCTGGATGGCTAGAAAGTAGAAAGTGTGGCAGCAGGACATCATTATGATAGGTGAACATCTGAAAATTTACAGCTTTAGCTAGGTATCCGTAAGTTTCTTCCTTGCCCAATTAAAGGCTCACCCTTTGGTATCTACTAAAATTTGGATGAAAGTTTCATGTGAACAGGCTGTCTCTCAGGATATCTATACAGTATTTTCTGCTCTCACTCAGGCTGAATAGGCACAGAGAACAGTAAAGTATAATAAAAAACAAGTGGCAGGGTAGAAATAGCTATATAAAAGCTATATAAACTCAATAATTGAAATGGAAATTAACTAATAATAAGAGTAATAAACAGCATCAAAGTGCCTTCCTTGTCTCCTTTGTCCTCCACAAATCCTTGGATCTCCTTTTGTCTTAATTCCTCATTTCATTCTTTTGCTTTCCAGTGCTCAGTAATGTATGTTCCTTTGACCTTTATATGTAAAGCTAGGCCAATATTTTTAATCAGGTGTTTACAGTCAGGCGCCTAAATCTATATTAAGTATCTAAATAAGGCTTGCATTTTAAATGAGCCAAGCATTAAGTCAATAGCGGTTGTGGCCTCTCACTACTACTGAAAAATAGCCCAGCTCTTTAGGTGGCCAGTAATCTACCCACAAGCTGGAAAATGTTCACAGCCATTTTGGTGTAATTATTACCTTCACTGTGCAGTATACTCTTTACATTAAATAAAATTCTGCTATCAAGCTGTACCTTTGGCATAAGAAGACTGGAGCATTCGTGGCTGACCCAAATGTTAGAAGATAACTATACATTTCATAGACATTTGCTTATTTTGTGGTTACTCTTGCTGTCACAAAACTACTTGGAATTTTATAATTCTGTTGTGTTCATTGTATGATAAGAAACTGGCTATATAAAAAGAAGAAAAACATTCTGTTACTTTCCTTTATGTTAGGGAAATAGCATATTAGTAGATAGGTGCTCTCCTTCTGCTGAAAATGTTCGTTCATTTCTCGGATATGATCCTCATACTACCTGTCTCCCAGCTGTCAGTTCATGATTCAGGCAGGAGCTTGCAGGGATATGTGCGTTGGCTGGAGGGGATGTCTGGAGGAGCTGGGAAGTAACCAGATGACTGACAGCGATTCAGGCTAGACGCGGCATAGAGGGGGTATGTACAGAAAAAGAGCTAATCCTATAGAGGCAGTTGAAGGCTTTTTTGAGGAGGATGAGGGAGGTAGAAAGCATCTGAGGGATTTGCTTTAGAGAGAATTTGAGGTTACTTCTGCACCTCTCTGCAACTCAAGGAGCCTGAGAGCTAGTCAGCACAGCAGACTTTATCAGTTATGCCAGCACAGTGAAGCTGATACAGTTTAGTGTAACGACCCATGTGAACACTGTTACTCCAGAACTAATACTTCTCTTTTTTCCAGTTTAGCTTAAATATTGTGTAAAGCTGAACTGTGGCGTGTTTTTTTTTTTTTTAAAAAAAGAAGCATTTGTGCCAGTACAGTAAACAACACGGGAATTTAATTTTAGGTAACTAAAGCTGTTTAATTCAGCCCTTTCAGTGTCCTGGTGTATTTCCAGCATGTGCACAGCTCTGTGTACTGTTTTCCTTGCAATAAGGTTAATATTAGCTAGAAATGGAGACCTGCTGGAGATAAAACCAATTGCAGATGAGCTTAGCTAAAAGCAAGAGCTACCGGCTCTCAGTTTATAGCAAAAGACAGCTTGAAAGGCTAATATATCATGCAAATGGTGGACCAGAATCATTTCAGCGTAGATGGTCTGTGGGCTGTACAGAAGGAGTGAATCTTTCTGTATTCAGCTATGCATTTGTGTGTGTGTGTCTCGCTCCCCCTCCACTGGCTCCTCTCCCTCCGTCTCTCGCAGACAGGCAAACAGACCAGCTTCTTCCTTTGTGTTGCCAGTCAGGTCCTCCCTCTGCAGTCTTACACAGGAAGAAGATTTATAATAGCTGCATGCAATGCCAGTGTCTCAAAGAAACAGTATCGCGCCATGTGGAGGATTTTCGTATGAGGTTTAACTTTCCTCCACTGAATTGGAAAGGTACATTTTTTTAATCTTAATTATTTTAAACACTTAATTCCTGTGACTTTTATCTCCTGATAAATTCTGACCTCCAAATACTAGCATCTTCAAATCACAATCTGTTGTCACAGTACTGTAATGGCTGTGATGTCTTAATTGAAAACATGGGGAAGTAAGGAATTCGAAAGTATAATTAGGGCACGTTTCAATGTGAAGCTGTGAGTGCTGTTCTGTAAGATGGGCATCTGATATTTCTGACATACTGTATCAGAAATATAGGATTCAAACTAGAAAATGAAAATACAGCACACATGCAATGCAACTGTACCATATGTTAAGAAATGTGCACCTCGTAAACAGTGGGCTAATTAACCAGAGAAAACAGAGATGACTGGATGATGATGCTAGAAATAAAAAGGATAATGAAATCTCAAGGCTGACTTGTGTAGGAGATCCACCTGGCAGCAACTTGCCAGGTTTATCAAATTAAATGAAATCAAAGAAAAAATTATAGGTGGGAAATAATGAACTTAACAGCACTACTTCCCTTTGTTTTAAGCTCTCAGTTGCCTGCTTCTTACCTCCCTGACTAGTGGCATGTATTATACTTAACAATGGGTGAAGCATCAGAGTCAGAGAAGCCCAAAAGTGTAGAAACTTTCCCCAGGCCTGTGGAAATCTCTATCAAAATTTGACAAAGAACAGTTTCTTAGGATATCTATTTTCCCATTCAGTAGCAGGAATACAAAATTGAAGTAGATTTCCTTTTGGCATTTCACCTCAGCCTCCCCGTTTCCCAAAAATGAATGCACAAAGTTGAATTATTTGATTTCAAGAAATCCTTAGAAGGGCTAACCCATGTCAGTGTCTGGGTTCGATATTAGTAACGGTTTCCCTCTGCAGAGGAACCTACAATCTGAAAATATAAAGCCTTGATAAAAAAATTGGGAATAGAAACAGCTGCACTAAGAAGTAAAATCTTACACAGCAGGCCAGGGCAGGGAAGAGCCTCTACCTAATTCTTCTGACTCAAATACATGCACTAGATGACGATCAGTTGTGTTTCCTTCTTCTACCCTGTTTTCCCTCATCCCATAAAGAGCATATCTAAACATGTTGCTCGGGATTTGCCTTAGGACTTCTCTTCCCATAGGTCAATGAACTCCAGAAGAGTGTTCACTGTATTCACTCCCTGTTGGTTTTCAGCAGCAGGAGGTCTAAGACATGCTTACTCTTCCATTTAGAGAAACATAACCAAGAAGACCTACTGCCGCTATTCACTCAAGCCTGAAATACTTCCTCTGGTTTTCCTCAAATGTTAGTATGTCCACCCAGAACCACTCTCATTGCGTCGTTCTTGAGCTTTACTCATATCCAGTATTTTCAGTACAATGCTTGCTTTTGCTCCTCCTGATTACCAGAGCTTTGTCCTTCAACTTCTACAGCTGATCCCTTGGTAGTTTTGGTTGATGGAGCCTGCAAATGGGCTGACATAAAAGATTCCTGTCCCAGTGGCATGTTAAGTTGATATGCTGACAGCTATTTAATGTGTAACACTAACTATATCAGTTCTAATGTGCTAGGAATACTATGTTTACCCAGATTGAAGAACATTAGCAATAGTCCCATGGCATCAGGGAACTCAGTCTGCTCCCTTGCTACTATACAATTGTTTGTTGTTGTTTAAAGAAGCTTAGAGCTGATCAACAGAAAGGCTTCCACAGAAAGAGCTTAAAGCCTAACAGCCTACAGAAATGTTCATAACTCTGTGGTCTACTTTTAGTGAAGGACATAGCTTTCTGTACTGCTAATGAAGTCTGTAGCATCGGAACTATTCACATGAAGTCCTTTCTGCAAAGTACTCTTATACAACAGATAAATTTATGCAGACCATTTACATGTGAAACGAAACCTCAACGTTTCTTAAGTCAGTATGTGCGTCATCACAGTTAGGTATAATTTTTTATCTAGAAAACTGTATCTGTAGAGTTATTTTCCCTTATCTCTGGTCCATTGAGGTCTACACCACGTACAAATGTCACAACTTTTGAGATCTTTTTGGGACAAGATTCAGACAGTGTCTCATTGAAATCTGTGCAGAAAAGGTGACTGTACACAACAACTTACTTGAAGAGGACCAAACATAGCAAACAATGAGATGGGGCAGAGGCTATACAAAAGACTTCAGTGTGCATGTAGCTGTACAAATACAGAGACACTATGTCTGTGCATGCATTTGCATTAAGCCTATATAGTTATAATGCTAAGTAAACAGCGCTTGATTTCCAGCACTGGACCACTGGTTTTCCACACTGCTTGTCTGCTAACAGACTTCATTCTGTTCAGTTTGGCTGGTACTAACTAGCACCCTGCAAGACAATGCCAAGGCATGGGGATGGCATTTGCCAGGAATCATTCCCAATACCCAGCATCACCCTTGATGGTTTCTCCAAAACCATCTCTGAAGGTTTTGCACCGACACAGTCCTCCATACCCCCATGCCACACACCAGAGCATGCTGCACATTCTCTTCATTTCATACTAGAAAAGCCCCTGTGCTAGAAAGCTGCAATATGACCCTCACATTATTTCAGACACTTTGTCCCCTTGAGGGGACACTCAAGGCCAAGTGTTATGTAGTGTGCCTGCAGCAACTCTGTGCCATTTAGCCTTAGGGCCAGAAAACAGCCCTTAGCCCTATTTTATTTAGTGACATATATAGCCAACAGGACCTTCTGAGTTAAAGTTAGGGAACACTGAATGAGCGCAGTGTTGAGCCAGGAGAAAGAAGGAAAACTAAGACAAATGGCATGTGTCTCATGTATTTGTCAGCAAGGTTAAAAAAAAGGTACAGACCATATGAGAGACAAATGCTTGCTTCCCTTTGTGCCTTAAAGCACCAAAATATCTCAGTGGGATCAACTGAGGTTTTCTACAGACTTGTCACACCACAACAAAATGCTTAATCTCTAGAGAAATCACAAACAGTCAGCTAACGCTCAGTTGACTAGGTGAATATTCATGTTGATGAACAGAAGGGTAGTCACAGAGCCAGAAAAAAGACCTTCCTCTGCAGTTTATGTTATTGAATGAAACTATACAAGTTCCCTCTTTCCATTTCAGAGATAAAGCTTGTGTTCAAAAAGGGGAAAGAAAACAAACAAACAAACAAATAAAACACCCTACAACCTTAAAACTCATCCTACAGGAAGTTGGGATTCAGGTGTTATATTTAAATGGATCCATCTATAAGGACATTGGTGATGCCAACAACCCATGTTATATGAGATCTGCAATTTCTTAGCCAGGTTTAGTTTCAGCCAGAGGATGTGAGCTGCATTTTGCACCAACAACAGAAACATTGGGAATGCATATAGTTCTAGAAATTCTTTGTAACAATAAAATCTCTATTGACTCAGGAAACATGTGACAAGCAATACTACAGTGGTTGCAAAAACGGATTGTAAAAGAAATGAAGTTGTCCAACAGGAAGCTAGCAGCCCATCAAGCTAAGCTATCAAGACTGGAAGCCCAGCAAGGATGTAGCTAATTCCATTCAGCAAACATTGTGCCAGTAATGACTGATGTAGATACAGTGTTAAAAAATATGTTAGATGATGGCCAAAAGACAAAATATGTCATAGTTATTAATATGTTCTTGAGAACAAGTAGTATTGAATAGCATTGTAGAAAACACTATAGTAACGTATTGACTTAGAATATAATCCAGACTGTTCATAAATAAAGCTGAAACCAGTGTTCACGGAAGTGCTAAAAGTAGCATGATGAGTTCTTCATGTAGTTAAGACAAGTATAACATTTGTACTGTAGTTCCATCAACTCTGTAACCCACATCTGCAGAGGTTAAAAAGTGCTTCTTATAGGAACACCCACAGGTAATAGACAAAGACTCCATCATCAAGGCTAGGAAGTTTAAATTTCCATTCTTACAATCCAGATGGTTCCAGTGTGTTAAAAATAGTTGGAAACATCAGAGCATTATAAATTTTAGAAAAAAATAGTACCAACGAACCACTGTTTTACCTGAAAAAGAGTGTATTTCCACTTGTTTCAGAAATAAAAGGATTTTTGTTTTAATGGAGTCGCAAGATAATTCAGGTTGGAAGGGACCTCAGGAAGTATTTAATGTAAACATCCTCAAAGCAGAGTTGCATAGAGCTTTACATAGCCTGGTCTTGAAAACCTGAGGATGTAGACTATATAGCCTCTCTGGGCAACCTACTTCACTTCTTGGATGTCCTCATGCTGAAAAAGTTTTGCCTTATAACCAGTTGGAAACATTCTTTTTCTGATTTATGTCCATTGTTTCTAGTTCTCCTGACATGCATCACTGGAAAACACCTCTGTCTTCTCGTAACCTCCTCTTAGGTATTGGAAGGCTGCTGTTAGGTCCCCCCAAAGCTGTCTCTTCAGACTGGACAATTCTATTTCCTTCCATCTCTCCTTACAGGGCTTTCATCCCCTAACCTTGTCGGCCCATTCATCCCATAGGTCCCTCCAAATGGCAGCCCGCCCCTCAAGCCCATCAACTGCAACCCCCATATGGATTTCATCTGCAGACTTGATGAGAGTACTCTCCATCACCTCCTTTCTCTGCTTTGCATTCCCAGAAATATGTTTGTAGAGAACTTGCTCCATGTTTTCCCCAGGGACTGAAGTAAGGCTGAGCAGCCTTTAATTTCCTGGGTTGTTCTTTTGGAACGTTTTTTAAGTTTTGATGCAGCTTGCCTGGTCCATGAGCTTTTATGAATTGACTTCTCATAGGTAATCTCTGACTTGATCCTTACCACTGCTGGTACTTCCTCTCTTCTCTCTCAGTAAGCGCAGAGGCCTGAAAGAACAAGGCAGTGAGCACTTCAGCCTTATCATTGTCTGCTGTTGCTGAATCACCCCTTCCGTTCAACAACCATTCCATGTTTTCCTTGTTCAGTCTTTTATTAGTAATGTACAAGCTCTTGTTGCCTTGATGTCCCTGGCAGGTCTCAACTCCAACTGAGCTTTGGTTTCCCTAACACCGTCACTACATGCTAATGCAATGTTTCAAAATTCCTCCTTTGTAGCCTGTCCTTGCTTCCATCTCCCTTTTGCTGCCTTTTACGGTGGAGCAATCTCTTGACCTGATCTACTGGTAAGTGTGCTTGACTTCCTGAGCGTCAGGGTGAACAATTCACATGCTTGAAGGATGATGTCCTTACAGAGCTGCTAGATTCTCTGAACTCATTTGCTTGTCAGAGCTGCCTCCCATGGAATCCACCTTTCGGTTCCCCATATAAGCTGAAGGCTGCTCTCCTGAGGTGCATGCTCTGTACTATGCTACTTGCCTTCCTCTACCTTCTCAGGATTTCGAACTCCACTATTTTGGGGTCACTACAGCTGAGGTTTCCATTGATTATCACATTCCCAATCAGTTATTGCTAGCTAGTGAATGGCAGGTTCACCTGTCGTCGTCGCCCGCCCCCCCCCGCACCCGGTTGACCCCTCCAGTGCCTGTATCACGAATTTATCCCCAATACCATCCAGGAACCTCCTGGAGAGCTTGTTTCTCACCACGGTGCCCTTCCAACAAATGTTAAAGTTCCTATAAGAACCAGCATCATAGGATCCAAAGAATTCCTTGAGTGTTTCAAGGAGACTTTGTCCACTTCCTCACACTGATCAGGTGGTCAGTAACACACTTTCTCTATGATGTCACCCTGACTGGCCTCTCTGAGACCCACAGGCTCTCACCCAGCTCCATACATTTGAGCTGCTCCTTCACATAGACAACAATACTCCTTGCCTTCTCTGCCTAGTTTTCCTGAAGATCTTGCATGTCTATCCCACTGCTCCAGTCACCCAAGCTATCCTGTCATGCCTCATTGCATTGATCACAGGTCTTACTACATTTTTTTACTTAAGAGTAAAGCTAAATTCTCACTTTATATTGGGATATCAAGCAGGAATCAGAACAAAACCACTTTTACAGGGAAGACTAAAGCTACCTGATTCCATAAATTAAAGTACTACTGCAGTTATTAATTAGACTGAAAATACTGCAGACTAAATATCCCTACTAGTAAACAAGCAGTGATATATAAAACTAGTAAATCAGAATGGTAGCAATCAGCAGAGACATCTTCAACATGTAATAAAAAAAGTAAACCCTCTCCTCTGAATGGTTCATGACAAATAAAATGTTTTAAAAAATTCTAAGCAATTTTTAAAAGTACATTTGCTAGTAAAATTCTGTTAAAATAATGTCTGTAGCCACAAAAGTATTAAACATAAGGTAAGATCCTACTACCATCAGATCATTTGAAGTATTTATACAACAACTGGTATGCTGTTTTAAGTATTTTGTAATAAATTATTGGAAGCTACAGGAACAGGCTCTGCACAAGGTGCCTAGACCAGCAATTCCACTTGATCTTGCAAGACCAAGCAACAAGATCCTTTCAAGACTGTCCAAAAGAAGGTTAGTCAGTACTGTTACCATGGGGGAAAAAAATTGTAGAAAACTTTATATCCAAGGGAAAAATAGTGTCCTAAATACTTTGCCCATAGCATTTTTGGCAAGCAGTAAAACATGTGATAAAGAAGGTCAAAAACCAAAGAGCATTCTCTAAATTACACCAAGTAGGTGCTGTAGTGACTCCATTGTAAAACACTTTAAAAAAAGGCAGTGAGATTGTCTTTCTACTTTGTTATGAAAATGAATACATAAGAGATGTGCCAGCTTAGTGTACGAGCTTGCAAGAAGGTCATACAGCCAGTAAGAAGGGGATTACAGGCCTAAACCTTAGACTAACTATCATAAGCTCCTGATTTAGCCAGAGGAGACTCAGATATTTAACAGATTTGCAGTAAAATTAATTGACAAAGTAGTATAGAGGCTGTTGGTGTAAGGTGGGATATAAAATGGGAAAATGAATCTGTACTCCTGTTTCATTTTCGTTTAGGTTCTGTGGGTAGATTAGTGTAGCTTACACATAGCTATATATTTAGATATGGTGACAAATATTGCCTAACAGAGGAGTATTCTGCAGTTAACACAGCCTCTTTCCCAAATGGTAGGTATTATAAATAAAGAAGCATTGGCTAAAGAATTCAAATTCACTAATATCGCAGGAAGAAAGGAACTACAAAAAAGCGTTCATGATCCCGGATCTTCCAAGGACAGACTGGCTATCTAATCAATGGAACAACTAATCAATAAGGGTAACCACTTAACTGAGATTCTTGTTTTCTAGATCACACTGTTGTTCTGTTATATAAATTCTGTGCTTTCTCTGCTGGTCAGTTATGCCAGCAGTTGTGTCTCTTGAAGCCAAAAGGTTCTCAGTACATAATTAAAGGTAAGCTATGATAATAGACTTCAAATACATGAAAAGCTGACACAAAGAGGAAAGAAGCAATTTGTTCTCTGTATCATCAGTATATTAGGCTGAGAAGTAATAGACTTAAATTACAGCAAAGTTAGGCATTAGGAAAAAATTCCTGCACCAAGGATAGAGACACCCTGGAAGATAATGGCATGGGAGGTTATAAAGACTCACTGGAGGTTTTTTAGAACAAGCATGAGTTGGAATGATGCAAGTGTAGTTGAGTTTGCATTAGAGCTGGGAGTTGGAAGAAATGGCCTCTTGAGCTCCCTTCCAGGCCTGTGATTCTATTATTCAAAGTCTGATTCAAAGAGTAACAGTCTTTAATGTGTTTCAAATGGAATTACATCTCATTCAGATGTTTGTGAAATATTTAAATCAAACATGAGACTCGTTAAAACCTGAAAACTGGAATGAGCACACTAAATTAATCTCTCAAATGATTCTTTGACCTCTTATATTTCTCCTTTTGCCTTATTTCCACCATCATGCTCGAGAAAACTACAACCTGATAACAAATACATGGATAGCTGGCAGCGACTCGAACTTATCCAGTTGTGTTCATGCTTGACCTCCCTTTTCTTAAGCTTAAGTTTCATCTCATTTTTTACCAGTTGTTAAACTCATTGACTAGTCTTTAGACACCAGTAAGTGACAAGCTTAAAGTTAGTGAATCATACAGAAAGACTGCATACAACTGAAATGTATTACTTATTTATGGTAGCACTGTTTTTTTGTACAACAGTTGGCCCCATCTCTGAACAGTGCATGTACTGACACCCAGCATATTGCATCTGAAAGCTGGAATTTGAATAGATTGTGCCAAATAATGAAATATTAGGAAACTGGACATTTCCTAAATAAAGATTCACTACTAGTTTCTTCCTGGCCCTGAGTAAAACATAATCCCCTTCCTCCTGTTTCCATTTCTCAGTTAGTAAAATGCTTCATAGTTTTTCTCAAGATTCAGCTATAGTAGTCATGATTGACTTCTCAGCTGAAGTCAGCAGCAGGGAGGCAAGCTTATTCCTCACCATTAGATAACACTGTAATCAATAGGAATCATCTGCCCTCTTAACAATAGGGAGGCTTTTCCAAGAAAAAAAAATTAACCATCCATATCAAATTGAAAGGAAATGCATAAGCTCTTTCCAGGTCAGTTAAGCACAGTGGGTTCTTCACCTTCTACCAGAACATAAAGAAGCCCCTCTCGGTCTATCCTTGCTATCCTGTAGATAACCTCCTGTTGTTCTAATGCAGATTTATTTAATTTTAACTTCTAATACGTTTCACTGAAACAGATTGCCACCAAAGGAGGAGTAATAAGACAACTCTTTTAAAAGTCTAAATAGAAAAGAATTTTCAACTTGTTAATCATGAAAAATAATCACCTAGATTTAAGGCATTATAAAATAAATCCTGTCATATTGAAATCAGATGTTTAGTATATGCTGTAGAACTTCCAGAACTCACATACTATTGGTCCTGTTTTTATGAACAGCTGAATAAGTCAGGCAGAGCTCCATTAGAAGCAGTGAACTTGCACCTCTGTTACATCAGTGAATTTATACCAGAAGAAAATCAGGAAATTCACAATAAGGGCCAACACAATGAGTTACACAAAGGATGGTGATAGAGATGCTGGCCTTTGAATGTCTAAGTATGAACTTAGCAGTAGGAATGTGAGCACTCCAACTAATTTCATTTGAACTATTCAGAGACATCCAGATTCAGAGTATTGTATTAGCTAAAATCAAAATCAGAAAAGCAGGTTAAGACAAAGTGAAATATCAGATTCAAAGAAAATATTTTAAAGAAACAGATTAGACAAGACCAGCCAGAATATTCCATATTTTTCAGTTCTACTATCTGTTATAGGAAAAATATATTACTGAAATACTGTGGAGAAAATAGCAATTTGAAGAATAAGAAAAAATGGAATCTCCCAAAAAGAGAGAACAGCATTTTAGAAGGGAGAAAAAATCTGAAATATTTTATAATTAAAGAATCTTCACTGGAAAGTATAAAATACATTTTTTCTAGAAGGCATCCACCATTCAGTGCATAAGGACTTCTGGGTTCTGTTTAGCATTCTGCAAATAAGTCTTTTCAGACCAAAAAACTTTTTTTTTAATTGTTAAAAAAGTTTGGCCAATAGTCTAGTCTAGAGTAGATTCCCTCTTTCATCGGTAGACATAAATCAACACTTCCAGAGGGTAGTACATCCCTCTTTCTCAAAGTCCTTTCTTAGACACCTCTAAAGATCAGTTTGTCCCATCTTAGGTCTTTCTATTGCCTACTGAGGAAGTCTAGAAAATTAGCTTAACCACGATACCTATACTACTACTAAAGGACAGCTTTATCTAAAAGTCTTTCTATAGACACAGCCTTGTAAGGTTCCACATCTATAGCATGTAACTGATTTCCAGGTAATCAACAGATATGCTGACCTGTGAGGTAAAAGAAAAGTTGGATTTCCATCAGTAACAGTCTTCTGGACTCGAATTTATGACTGTCTCATTATAGTGATGTTTATTCATTGAGCTGGTGCACCTTTGCAAAGGCAATGTGCAAACTAATAGGCATGCTCCAGTAATCAAACATGAAGGAAATTATGAACTTAAATTAGTTCTGCAGTACTTCAAAGGATTAAAGATATTACAAAACAAGAAAATACCATCTCTTCAAGTAATGCCATGGTACTGATTCTTGTGGTATGAAGCCCTTCCTTGCCGAGGGACTTGCCACACCATGTGCACAGCAATATTTTTATTTGCTTTTGGGAACAATTGAAAAGACAAAACAGTGTGTTTTTAAGTTTCCCTGTATTAAAAGTCTGCAAAAATCTGTTCTTTGTTTGAAGTCTGTAAGAAACCACAAACAACTCCATATGTTCCTTTCGTTCGTGCTGCTTTTGTGCTTTTTATTTTGTAGTGTACAAAGTCACCACTGGATTCCAGTGGCAGACCTTGATTAACTATGCTTAATCTTTTTCTACAGAAAAATTAAACTAAGAAAGTGTTCTGAAACAAGATAATAAAAATGTTATCATTCCATCACTCTCATTTTATTAAATATGCTCATCTTATTTGGAAAGTTAGTCTAGCCAGTTTGGCATCTTTGTGACAAGACAGAATGCATAAGGAAAAATTGGTCTTGAAACGCATGTTTACATATTCTATCTGCAGTGGTAATCTTACTGACAGACGTTTGTCACTGATCATTCTGTTGTGGTACAGTATAATTTGTACTCCTTTTCTCTTTGTTACTGGAAGTTAAATGGAAAAATAGATAACAGTAGAAAAGCCTGTAACTTTTTTTTTACTACCATTCATGTCTAAGTCAGCTCCAAATGCAGGAATTCTGCCCGATATGTGTGAAGCCCTTTGTGACTGCACTTTCTGTTTCCTAGCACAAGAACAGATATATTCAATGAATTGAAAAGGTGGCAAATTCATATTGATAAAACAAAATATTCTCTCACTCTGTAACAGGGCTTTTATTTTCATCAGTGTCACAGAATGCTGTTGAAGGTTATAGTTGAGCAAGTTTTAGAGGGTAGTTAGATGTTTATATGCCTAGCAGAAAAAAAAAATCTAATATCAGAATATTTACTAATAACAATAGGATTTTTGAAGGGAGATCAAAATTCACATTTCAGGCCTTAAGCAATTCACAGACTTGAGGAATAGGGATCAGCCACTTAATGAAGCATTTTTCCCATGGTTTGCTTCCCACATCTTCCTGTGGGGATCTTGTTGCTAGCCCTCAGGCTCTGAATGGTGGACCTAGATAACCTGATCTAGCAAGATGATTCCTGTGTTCTTATGTAAAACTCAGAGAGGGTGCCATTAATAGTCTCTGCCATTATCTACCCTTGTGCACACTAATTTCTTCCCTAGGAAGATGACAGATGTGCTGGCATAACGGGAGAGCATTGAAAGCCTGGAGCTGAAGTGGTCTTCTTTTATAGTCTATGGGATGGGATGCAAAGGAGAAAAACAATTCAAGGGTTACCTTACAATGGACCCAATAACCATACCCTTTCTTCGCTCACACTAGATAAGAAAATCCCTTGGTATCTGTGGTGGGTTGAGCATGGCTAGCTGCCAGGTGCCCTCCAAGCTGCTCTATTAGTCCTCCTGCTCAACTGGACAGGGGAGAAGAAAATATGACACAAGTCTTGTGGGTTGAGATAAGGACAGGGAGATCACTGTAATGGGCAAAACAGACTCGACTTGGGGAAATTAATTTAATTTATTGCCAATTAACGATGGAGTAGAATAATGAGAAATACGAACAAATCTAAAAACACTTTCCCTCCACCCCTCCCTTCTTCTGGGGCTCAGCTTCACTCCCTATTTCTCTACCTCCTCCCTTCAAGCTGCACAGGGGGATGGGGAAGGGGGGTTGGGGCCAGTTCATTATGTGTTGTCTCTGCTGCTTTTTCCTCCTCATGTTCTTCCCCTGCTTCAGCATAGGGTCCTTCCTATGGGAGACAGTCCTCCATGAATTTCTCCAATGTGAGTCCTTCCCACAGGCTGTAGTTCTTCATAAACTGGTCCAGCACAGGTCCCTTCCCCGGGCTGCAGTCCTTCAGGAGCACAGACTGCTCCAGCGTGGGTCCCCCACGGGGTCACAAGTCCTATCAGAAAACCTGCTCCAGCGTGGGCTCCTCTCTCCACAAATCTGCCAGTCCTGCCAGGAGCCTGCTCCAGCACGGGCTTCCCACGGGGTCACAGCCTCCTTTGGGCACCCACCTGCTCTGGCATGGGGTCCTCCATGGGCTGCAGGTGGAGATCTGCTCCCCCGTGGACCTCCCTGGGCTGCAGGGGGACAGCCTGCCTCACCAGGGTCTTCACCACGGGCTGCAGGGGAATCTCTGCTCCGGCGCCTGGAGCACCTCCTCCACCTCCTTCTGCACTGACCTGGGGGTCTGCAGAGTGGTTTCTCTCACATATTCTTACTCCTGTCTTCTGGCTGCTGTTGTGCAGCATTTTTTCCCCTTAAATACTTTTCTCCCAGAAGCACGACCACCATCGCTGATGGGCTCGGCCTTGGGCAGCAGCGGGTCCATCTTAGAGCCAGCTGGCATTGGCTCTGCTGGACATGGGGGAAGCTTCCAGCAGCTTCTCACAGAAGCCACCCCTGTAGCCCCACCACCACCAAAACCTTGCCGTATAAAGCCAATACATTATCTCAGGTACCCCCAGATCCATTCCGATTAAAAACATGTTGTTTGAACTGTCATATAGTCTACATAACTGACAACACCTCAACAGTTACATCTTTCCTGTTGCACAAAGATTTCAAAAGCTTCATCTGATAGATTTTCATCCTGATATGCTGGAAACAACTTTCCAACATCCTTTTTGTCCATCTCTTTGGTATTAATTTAGGACTAACATAACTCTATGTATTTAAGAAATATTTCAGCTTACACAGAATTTTGCCACTGGAAAGGCCCAAATGGTTAGTCTTACTGGCATAAACATTTTTCTTAGTTGTTTAAAATCTGAGGTTAAAAAGTGTGCAAAGAAATACACATCTTTAAAATGAAAAAGTGGTATAAATGTTACATTCCTCCATTTTTGTGTAAGATAAGGAATAGAGTAACAATATTTTCTTTTTTTTAATTGTTTGAACTTAATGGTTAGATTGCTGCAGATTATCCCTAATTATATATTTATCCATCAAAATTAACAAATAACTTAGCAATTAGATAGCTAAAGAAATCAGTGCCTGCCTCCAGCTTCATAAGGGGTTATGAACAAAGGCAAGACAAAATCTCTGAATTTGCTTAAATTGCAGTAAAAAGGAGCCTACGAGAAAGTAATATCACAACCCCTGATCCCCCAATGACAGAGAGGCCAAATGAATAACAGAACTGCTGATTGATCACTTGAATAATTATGGTACTAGTTGCCAAGATCTCATGCATATTTTGTTAAATAAACTTCTGGCTTGGCAGATGAACTCTAGCCTGGTCTTTCTTGAAACTGGAAGGATCACACCAAAATTTCTTGTTAGATGAAATAGAAAGAAAAAGAGAACTTCAAGTGTATTCATGGAAATTATCAGAAGCCACAGTAATGATATAAAAGAAAACAGAATATTACCTTACTGCTGTCCTTAATTTCTCCCTGCAAGTAGACTTTCTGGTGTTTTGAACATTTGTTTTCTGGTTTTTGAACATTTCTTGTACTCTATTGAAAGTCACATTGCCAATTCTTATTTTTTGAATTCTTCCACTTCAAGAAGAGTTATAATCTCTTGTGTCTGAATCAGCTTACCCATGGTTTGAAGACCACTCTAGGTTGTCTTGTCTTGACAAGCTGCACAATTCCCAAAATAAGTTTAACACGTGATCTGAATCATGCATTTCTTTGGGACTTTTCTTGATCCTTGGGGGCGTTGAAGGGAATTGCTTTCATATGGAGTGCCTAGAGCTGTGATTGCAGTTATAGAACTCATGTTCCTTAAAAGGATTCTCATGAAAGTATCAATGTACCACTTTCCTTGCTAGAACTACTAGGCCTTAATGGACCTGATAAGCCTCACCTAGGGTTTTCAAGCCAAAGACACATCAGTTAAAATCACACGTATAAAGGGAGATCCTATATTTAATTTAAATGTATTTTATAGATGCAGCCTAACTTAGGTTGACAGAGAATCCCAAGTTCTGTATGACTGAGATGTGTTCATACACTTTGAAAAGCAATACATTGATTTTTTTCATGTGTATATATAATATCATTTTTATGTAATATAGAATATATTCAGTGATATATAAAAATGAAAGTATAGATATATGTATATGTTTAACATATATGTAGTCTGTGCTGTGCTTTTCCCTTAGTTGTATGTAGATTTCTCCAATGGAATAGGAGAGCTTTCACTCCAGGTGGAATAATCACATATGTCTGAAAATGATCTAAATAATATTTTTTTTAAAAAAATATAAATATCTATGTGTGTGTACAATCTAATAGATTATATATATTATTAACTATTATATGTATTAAATGTAGAATATTTAATATATATATATTTAAAATATATATATGATATATGATATAATCAGGATAAGAGTTTGGTGGGACAACTGGGAAGCTAATCGGTAAACATAGGGCTGGAATGTCATCTGCAGCATATCTGTAAGTATTCTCCAAATAATGAACCAGGTTTAGTTGTGTAAGCATGAAATTCCTTCAGAATGCAATCAAGAGGCAGTTCATACTTGATTAGACAATAAAAGCCTAGTGACTACAAGACCTTCCACCTGGCTACTTGAGCTATAATCTGAGTTTACCAGTTCTCCCAAACTCTCTGTTCATTTTTCTTCTTTGTTTTTCACAAGCTTGCACAATGCAGATGTTCTCCCTTTTTCTCTCCCTACATCTTTTTCTTTGTAAAATTGTCTCTAATTCCTTTTATTCCTTTAAAATTAGCTTTTTTTCTTTGGTATCAATGCAAAAAATTGTCTAAACTTGATCTTCAGTTGCTTCAGTTGCATTCTTGATCGCTGGCCTTTCTTGCTTTTCCTTTATTAATTTAATCCAAAATGCTGGTCTAGTAATCATCTACATTATGGACAGCCTCTATTATGATCTATTCATTAGCCTCTCATTATCTTCATTATCCTTATTCCTGACTTCCAAACCCTGCATCACTCCACTCTCGTTATTGGCAATTTTCTCCACAGTTTCTCAACTCAGTCCTTGTCTCCTCTAAGTCATGTGCCCTTCAGTTTCTTCTTTCATTACTGTTTTTAGGCTTCAAATTTTGGGGAGCCGTTGGATGTCTGCGGCAAGGGTGAACATACAAGCCAAGAGTGAAAGTGCTTGCATTCAAAGAAACTTCACTACCTTGAGCAGTTATGGAAACCTTTCAAAATCTTAGAGTGAATTTTCAAAGATTGTATTCACACTCCATTTTTAATTTTCTGCTCAGTTAAAATGCTCAGCATTTTTGGTTCTTAAAGTTCTCAAGGTGTTATAAAAGGTGAGCAGGCATTGTTAGCCTAATTTTTACAGTGCTAAGGTAGGGTAAACCTAACATAAGGTAATGGTAAGGAAAAGCAAGATCCCATATCTTGCTAAAGGTCAAATGACAAATTACTAGCAGAAATTAGATTAGAATAGAGAGTAATATTGTAAAGCCAGATCATCTACCTGGGTAGACAATCTCAGATTAATATTTCCTATTAGTGGCTCATGTCAAACTAAATACATTCTTTTGTACTCTAACATAGCAAGGTATGAAAGTATTGCTCGTCCTCCATTGAGATACAGTGATATTATACTCAGAGAAGTGGGGAGTATTCTTGTGTTCAAAGCTAAAAATATTTTCCTTTCAAGATGCTGCCATGGAACACAATCAGGAACAAAACTCACTGTTGAGTTCAGTAATAAAAAAGAGAGTACTTTCTTACAGTCAGAAGGACTTTTTTGCCTTCACTGCAACTGCAGCTGAGATAGGTGAACCAATAACTGGCCTTCAGATATATTAAATTATGTTTCATTGATGGCAAGATCCAGTTTCCAGCTAATACTCCATTTAGTAGATGGCTTAAAGTGCACCTTAATCTGCATTGTGCCCCAAGTTTGACATTATTTGTGTAGGGCATCACAGGTTGATAGTATTTTTTTTCTGCTGACAGGCACAGTTCTCTTCTCCATTAAAGCTTATGGATATTTATAACTCAAAGTGTTCTTGTAGTAGCTGGTAATATAGAACACTTCTCTGCAGTCTACTATTTGACAGCTTCTACTTACTGAGATCTTACTGATGAGAACATCCATAGCTCTTAAAGTTACTAGATAATTGTGCCAAGGTGATCCTGATGCTTTAACTGAAAGAAGCAAAGACACAAGAAAACTAGTTTCTTACCCAAATTCTTGTGTCAAATTCTAACTAGCATTAATAGACACCACCTTACTTAGATAAATAGCAAATCAGCTCTGACTTCTGCATCACTTTTTCCAGTTTCTTCGAAATATATGTAGACTTGAACCATCCTAGCTGACAACACTGCCTGCATAGATACAAATCAAAGTACATTTTCTTCATGCTTAAGAACATGGAAAGAGTATAAAACCCCAGTGCATTAAAAAGCAGAAAATTAGAATCAGAATGAGGGAATCATTGGAAGGACCTTTCAATTATTTGATCCAACCTCCTACTCAAAGCAGGAGTATTGACAACACTAAATCAGACTGGGTTTATCATGTCCTGAAAACCTCCATGAGTGGAGATTCCACAACTGCTCTGTGTAATCTTAGTGCTGAACTACCATTTTCCAGCATTCCAGTGCTGAAAAAGATATTCACAATGCCCTGCTTGAACCTCCCAAGGTGAAGCTTGTGGTTGTTGCCTGTCAGCGAGTCCAGGTACCTCAACTTCTCCTCATAAACTATATGATGTAGGCTGCTGATCATCTTGATTGCCCTCTGCCAGATTCTCTCCAGCTTCTCCACATCACCCTTGAATAGGGGGACCAAAAGCTGGATACAATAGTTCCGGTGTGGCCTCACGCAGTAGAAGTAAATAATAAGTTCCTTTATCTATTAGTGAAAATTCTACTAACTTATCCCAGTATGCAGTTTGCCTCAGATGTGATAAGACCACACCGGGACCTCAGATTCAGCTGGGTGTGTGGTATAACCCCCCGGCCACCTGGTCAGCTCACAGCTGTATTGAGTTGTTCCAGTCTGGAAACAGAACTTTGAACTTTTCATGGGTAAGCTGCATGGGCTTTCTTTTGGCCCAGTCCTCCAGCATCTTAAGGTCTCTCTAAATTGAAGCTCTAACATTTATTGTGTCAACCACTTACTTTGATTTACTGTCTTCCACAGATTTACTGAGAATTCTTGTCTCATCATTGAGGTTGTTGGCAAAGATACCAAACAATTGTGGAGCCATTGTCACCCCACTGGGTCTTGTGCTCAATTACCAGCTTCCACTGGACATCACATCACCGATTACTACCCTCTGAGCACAGAAGTCCAGCCAATATTAAGCCTACCTAGAACTGTATTCATACAACCTGCCATTCTTCAGCTTACAGGCTAGAGTGTTCTGAGAGACTGCCAAAGCCTCAGTAAAGTTAAGGTATAGTACATCCACTACGGTCACTTCAGCCATGTTGCTAGTCACTTCATTGCCAAAGGCAATTGACTTAATACGAGTCATCAGTCCTTGGTAAACCTTTGTTATTTACTTGTCCTTCAATGTTGTCATGGTTTAAACCCAGCTAGTAACTAAGACCCATACAGCTGCTCATTCCCTCCCTCCTGGTGGGATGGAGGAGACAATCGGAAGTGTAAAAGTGAGAAAACTCATGGGATGAGATAAAAACAGGTTTTACTACTACTATTACTACTACTACTACTACTATATATAATAAAGTTGGGCATAATATTTTCTTTTTTTTTTTTCATTTGTAAGGGACTTTTCCAGATTGCCTCAGTTTTTGGCAACAGATAAGTAGCAGCTTCACAGTCACCTCAGCTGTGTGCTTCAATACTTTCAGATGAATCTTATCCAGGCCCAGAGATTTGAATACATCAGGATCCTTCAAGTAGCCCCTAGCCTGCAACAATTCCACTCTTGACTGCTCCTCTCCTTCCCAAGCTTGACTGGCTTGTGCAGTGATCTGGTCTCAGGCTTTTCCTATAGGGACCGAGGTAGGGAGGTGGGGAAGGCATCAAGTACTTCAGCTTTATCCATGTCATCCATCACTGGGCTGTCTCCTCCCTTTTGTCAACAGTCCCACATTTTCTCTGAACTTTTTGCTCTGAACCTTTTGCTATGAGCAACTGACAATCTCTTTGTGTTACTCCTCGTGTCACTAGGCAATTTTAACCCCAGCTGGGCTTTGGCCTTCCATTTTCCTCTAAGTGAGTAATGTTTCTCTCTTGTGCCCATGCTTCTTTGCAATTTCTTGTATGGTCTCTAGCTTAGCTCACATTCATTTGATAATCATTAAAGATCAATGATTCTGTGTGTTATTGTATTGCTATTTTCATTGCATTGGTTCTGTGCAGTCTGTGTTTGATCACAGTTTGTGTTCTGGTGCCATGTTTAATAAAGTAATGGGGGATTATCATAAACATATATATGCATTTATAAAGACAGACAGATAGGTGAAAACTCACTTGTTAAAGCTGAGCAAGTTAAGGGTCTACATCAAGCCTGTGAGCCACCAGCAAACCAAACTTTTCCAGGCAGCCACAATGCTTACATTCCTTCTCATCAAGAAGAAACTAATTTTTAATACTTTAGGTATTTATATTCAAATCAAAACATATTAGTCATGTCCTGGTGCTGTGACACCCCTAAAACTCCTATCCATAGGAGCCCACTGTTTGAAGTTGCATGGTACTCCAACTGCCATCACTTATTTTTCACATTTACCTTAGAGAACTATGAACCATTATTCTTGATCTTTTCTCTTGATCCTGGTTCCTGCATCTCTCTCTCTAGCTGAGCAACTTATAAAGAGGCTTTCAAGCTTTTTCCTGATCCCTTACTTAAAAAAAATAGCATCCACAGGAGACACTTCCCCTAAAGATCCCTTCACCCTGTAAATGTTAAAACCACAGTTTCACTCCACCTGCAACATTGGTTTTAGATTTTCTTATTAGATCAGATCAGTTGAATTTTTTTCAGTGAAACATTGGTTTAAATGTTTCATTTTCTTACATTTTAGAAAAATTTATTTTCTGTTTTAAAGCAACATATCATGTCTAGAAATAAATCTACCACTATTTTAAAGTTTGAAGACTGAAATGGAAAGAAAATGCTTCAGTTGCTCTGAGCTTTTTGTTCATTTATTTGGCTCTTAGATATAGTATTTAAGACAACTAGAAAGAGTTTTTTTGTCCCTTCTCTCCAGTTAAGGAGCAAAATTAGGGAAGAATGAGAAATTATTTTCCACCCACAACTTAAATTTAGCTCTGCCACATAAAGTTCATATATTTCTTACATTTATATTGAATTTATCAATTATTAGTATAGGAATAGAAAAATCCATATTAAATTTTACTTTCCCTATGTATTTAAATAGAACCACCTAGCAAAGAGTGTTTTCTCTCTTCAGTTTACATCTGAGTCCCTCAGACACTGGGCATTTTTCTCAAACTCCAGCAAAGTATGCCATAGCTCCTTTCCACTTCCCTGGGGAAGATGTAAGGCAGCATTTATGAAGTGTCTTATGACATCTGGGGGAATCCAATTCTTGGAAAGTTACAAGAAGGTCATGCTTCCTGCTGAAATGCCAGAGGGCCACTACCTAAAAGATGGTAGACTTAACACCATAATATGCAAGAACAAACACCATAATATGCAAGAACACATACTTGGTTTATATTTATGTGGTTTTTTCCACCATTATAAATACTATTTTAAATCTCTTTTTGTTTCACTGGCATGATTAAATGTTATTTACATGCAAGCTGTGAGGTTTTGTAATTTTTTTAAGGCCTTTTACCCACCCAGCTTTGAGATATTTGACAAGTTATTAAAAAAAACTTAAATCTTATATCCTTATGGCAAAAAGAAAGAGGTGTAGGCAAAAAAAATGCTTTAATGCTGACTTTATATTACAGAAATGAATTTTTTTTTTTTTAATTTTGCTTCTATACTCCTGTGGTAGGGGCCAGGGTTGATGAATGGATATTAATTACCGGTGTATGTCTCAGCAAAACTGAGTGAAAATCAATGTTAATGTGTCTTCACCTAAACTTTTAATATTGTTCCTCCAGAGGATCAAATTCAAATTGCTCCAGCCAGCAACCTCTGCACAAACAGGTTAATTTATGATTCAAATGTGTAACTCCACACAAAAAGAGGTATAAGCAATTCAGCAGCAGACTAGCTGTAAATTTATACTTGGGAGGAAGATACTCATTTCAGCCTTTCTTAAAAAAAGGGGGGGGGGAATATTGAATAATTTTCTTTTCACTGTTTGTCAGTGGAAAATGCAGGATCACTGAGGACTACACCAGTTGATGAGAATTCCAGACACAAATCACCCAAGCTCCAATTCATGTGCTTTCTTTAATCTTAAAGGTTTTAGAAGAAAGTCAGGTTGTAAGAGTTAATGAATTTGCTCAGCAGAACTCAGTGAGAATGGTGATGGGCCACAACAGTAATGAAACATTATAGAAGAAAAATAAGAGCACACTGACCCTGATTTTTCCCTTATCACAAGCAGTTTGCAGAAAGCACTGTTTCTTACTGTGTCCATGGACCCCCAAGCTTTTAAAAAATGGATGCAGCTAAATATCTGAGCTCTGAATTCAAATTAGATTATATTAAGAGCTTAACATTCCAGCTATTAAGGACTTGGCAAGGTGGAAGGACAAGCAATGCTAAAAGGTTGTACTTTAGACAAGAGAACTCTGAGGTGTCAACCGGAAGCAGTCAAATATTGAGATCAGGATGAAAATGCAGTGTGGGAGCCTTCTGAGGGGAGCAGATTTATTGTTATTACAATTTTCATATATTGCCAAAGGTACAGAGAAAATCAGGTCACAAGAGACAAGAGGCACAGAAGTGCAATTCCCTTTATATCAAAATGACTCTCAAAGGCTTTCTTAAACAAGAGTGGAAGGTGATGTACTTACTCATTGAGCATTACTTTAGGACCCCAAGCAGGAAAAGACAAATAACCCGTAACTGAGGAAGACATGTAACCTTTCATATAACATACTGGTGGTGTTCCCGTGCATTTTGTAGTGTGATGGCACACTCCTCCAGTAATGCAACCTAGGCTCAGTTAAACAGCTTAGGACTCCACATCTTCAAAAAGAGATTCCTAAGGAGGGATATGGTGAAGGTCTGTAAGTTCCTGTTTACCTGCTCCGTGCAACTCGTGAACCAATTATTGACTAGTACTCATAACAAGGACTAGGAGTAAACAATAAAAATACCAGCCAAAGCTTGTAGAATAAGCAGAAGAGATTACCTTTTCACTGAGGGCATGTCTATGCTCTGGAACTTATTGTTATAACTTATTGGCTATTGTGTGCCAAAAATGTCAAAGAGAAATCAGACCTGTTTGCATGAAGGCTGCATAAAAGGTTGTTAAACGGAGAACTATGTATACAGTCCTTAGCATCCCTAAGTGACTTATTCCTGGAAAGTGGGAAGATGTTAGCGGAACTATACTTGCTCTCTTATGGTGGATCCCTAAGCTTCCATTAGCAGCCACTGTCAGAAATTGGTCAAGATAGACCTTTGCTGTCACCCAGTACAGCTGTTTTGTGTTAACTAACCTTTCATTTTGTGCTTTTATCCTACCTTTTGGGTACTTTTGTTTAGGGGAGAATTTATCAAGGGAAGTATGAAAATAGGTGTCCAGATCTCAGTGACTGCCAGATATTGCCTTTTGTACCTTTGAACTTTTTCCCCTTAGTTTTTATTGATGAACAGTCATTATTACATGAAAGTTGTTATGGTTGCTGCTTGTGTAATTTAAAATTACCATTCATTGCATTCATTGTTTGAAATATTTTTCTTTTTTTTTTAGGATTGCTTCTAAGTAAATATAATCTCAGAGACAGCAAAATTAGAACTACCTTTTTGTCTAATAGCAACATGGCTATTCAGTTTGGCATTATAATTATTGTCCATTTATTGACCCTTTCATTTCTGAAGATGAGTATCTATAATTTGCTGGAAGAGTGAACTATAATAAAGTCCACAATGGTCAACAATTACTGTACAAAGAACAACATACTCATATTAAGCTGCTTGAAATGTTTCTGTACATTGTTTTTAGCTGAAAGAACTTGAAATAAATTGTTGTAAAAATGTGTTTGGATAAACGTTTGAGAATTGAATCTCATCTTTAAAATACTTCTGGCTTGGGAGAAGGAAGAAGAGATGTCATTGACAAATGCAACAATTTTACAACTGCTTTTCAAAGAAATAAGTTTTGAAATAATTTTATTTCAAAATTATTTTGTCACATCAAATTTTAATTGAAAATATGTGTTTTTTTTTAATTTTAATTGAGGCTTAGTGTCCCAGGTCATTCATGCATTTGTAGTTCTCAAGGATTCTTATTCAGCTACAGTCAAAATTACAGGGGGAATTTCAGCAATTCATTTTGAATGCTGGTGCTAAAAAACCTTTTTAGAACATACTTAATCTACTTAATTTTAAGTGTTTGCACCTCATAAAACTTGATCTGGCAAATTAGGACTCTTTTTTTCTAACATTTGAGGGGAAACCACAGACATGTTTAAAAAGGAAAACTTGGAGTGAAAAAAAAGAGGCATAGTTATCTTCTCCATTATGCAATGCAGCCTCTTTATGATTTTTAAAAACATCTGTGTCCCAATTTGTCTCTAAATAATGCTTATTCATTGTTTTATTAGATTTCAAAACACTTTACAAAAGGGATCAAAATCATTATTAAAGAAAAGACAAGGAGGTAATTTGTCCAAACTCTGTGGTTTTGCACAGAATAGAGCATATATCTCCTAAAATTAGCAGTTAAGCCGCTAAATGACACCAACTTTCTGAATTACCTTGTAATTGTAAATAAATTTTTAATTCTGACCCAGTAATATTGCAATGCTGTCAAACCCAGAGCGTAGGACTCGCTTGTTTTGTGAGGGCAGGGGTTAGCGGTCTACAGTTTGTCCATGACTCCTTATTAAGCAGGAATATTTGTAATGTGTTTGATTAAAAGTATAAAATATAGGTGGCAATGGTGCCTGATAATTCTGAGGGTTAACAGTGGCTTATAGGCCCAAAGTGTTTGGAAACTGTGTGTGTGAGTTCTTACACATATGCATATGACTGCACATGTATATGTCTATATTTATTCATGTACATACATATATGGATGTACATAGTCATATAACACACAGTCATATAAATAACAGTGAGTGATGTCTGTGAAGAAATTGGAAAGCCTCAACTGGAAAGCTCAGTATAAGTCAAAAGGATTATTATAAAGTTTGAAAAGATGATAAAGTTTTTTTTTCATATGAAACTGTCAGTTTTATGCTAAAATCTAGTTTCAGGTTTCTATAACAAATCTATCATTGACAGTTTTACTTTTTTGTGATAACTCTGAGAATTTATGACATTTTTGCAACTAATTTTTTAAATTTATTTTGAGATTGGTGAGACACTAATAACTGTGATCTGCTTTTAGGATTACTTAGAGACATCTTCTGTTCCTCTTTAGAATAAGAAAACCAAAGGATAGTCACTCTTCTACCAGGAATTCAAATCCCAGTTTCCCTAGTCTGAAGACACTACTGTCTTTTGAGATCACTTTTAAAACAATGGCACCCTGAGGCAATGGGCCAGAAGCAATAGTATCTGCAATTAGTGTCACATTCAATCCAGACCAGGAGTATAATGCGTTTTGTTTTTACAGAAACCTTATTGGCTATGTAAGTCAATTTTATGATGATGTTTTAAGAATTCCCAAGTCATATACCCTGAAAAGGTCTGCATGCTCATTAAAGAATTGGTCTCACAGTATTGTAAGGAATTTGAACAGAAATTGAATGTACATTTAAAGACCTCTGCCAGAGAAATTCAGCCTTTTTAAAAAAAGAAAATTTGGTGGTGATATAAGAGTGACATTTCAGTGGAATAAAGCAGTGGCTCAAAAGATGTTAGTATATTAGGATGGCAGTACAAATGGCAGATTAATTTCTATTATTGATAGGTTATCGGAAATACTGTGAAAGCTAAAGATTTCCATCAGGATCACATTCTGTGAACACCTGTGAAGAAACTGTTTTTCCCTACACAGCGTTTAGCGTAACATTCTGGGTAAAGCCATACTAAGCAGTTGATACCAAGTGCAGAAACAGCAAATTATAGACTTCTAAGATGAAATTCTGGCCCTCGGTAAGACAGGGTAGAAGTGACTTCAGTGGAGACTCCATTAACCCACATGCTTCAAATACAGAAGAGGCTTTTACAATAATTTAGGCTGACCCTGCTTGTAGTGAAAGTGCAATTCCTGTATCAAGCCCAAAACATCTATATGTGCTTAAATGATAGGCTCTACAGTCCACTGACATTTTTGTTAAGCAGTGGCTAATTGCTTCCACTGTTAATGATTACCACTAGTGACGGCATTTGTCTTAATGGACTTTCAACATCTTCACTGTGGAGCTTCATCTGATTTAGCTATCACTTCTGAACCTGACTGTCTCCGCTTCTTGTGAATGTCCTGGCCTCCCAAACTCTGTCTCTGTCCTCCTAGTGCTCAGGTGCTTTCAGGCAGGGAGCAAATTCTCCCTCCCTCCTCAAGACTCTACCTGACCCAAGATGCAACACCCAAAGTCATGCCTGGTATGCAGAGCTAAACAGAGTGGGATGCTTGACTGCACGCTCTTCTGCATATGCCGAAGTGGGTGTTTGGGTTTGAGCCTTACTTTGCTTTCAGTTCACAAAGTCAAGCTTTCTTGCCTTTACAATTGTAGCTTTTGGTCGTGGCTTTCAGAGCCAAAGGCCAACAGATAAATAATACGTTTTGGTATGACACCTGTTGGAAGCACATTAACAGCACAGGAATTTAGAACTGAGAGATGAAAATCAGCAGTGGAGAGCCAGCGCACAACTTTTAAAACCATTTTCCAGATTAATTAACCTTTTTCACTATTTTGAATGGAAATAGGCTAATAAGCACTCAGGATAGAGGGATCTTCCATATCTGAGCTCTGCCATGTTAACTGACTGTGCTTCTGGTCCATGGTTTAAGAGACCTAATAGAGCTTGCACTGAAATGGAAAAAAAAAAAAAATTAACATGGTTTGTACTCAGTTGAAACACATTAACTGGAAATCTCAAGGAACAGCCGTATTCCACATAACTGGAACCCCCAAATATGCCCCTTGGAAGAATCAAGATTTTGGAACAGACTGACTGGTAATGCTGCCCCTCAGATCTTTATTTCATTGTAGGTCATACTTGTATGGCATCCTTTACAGTCAAGTACAGTTTGACCACTATGAGGTTATTCCTTGAAACACAGACAAAGCAGACTTCCAGAACTGGTTTGGAACAACAGGGACAACTATATAACTGTTTCACAATCAATTTACAATCTGCAAATCAGACATAACTGTTTTCTGAGCAAGTATGAATGCTTTTCAGATCATCCTTTAAAACTCTGAAATACATTTAAATACTGCCTGTTTGATAAAGAAGCTTCTCATACTGCCTTGCAAAAGGTTATTTAAAAAAGCAGTCATGTCATTTCACCACCTTATGCAAGTTAAGAATTACTTAATTTTAGTTCAGCTTTGTTAAATAAAAATATCTGAGTAGAGCAACCACCATCACAAAGGACTATCAGCCATGAAGTGCTGAACTTCCACAAAAAATACCATATACTTTGCATGCTTGTCTGCTCATAAGCTCCTCATAAAGAGTGCTTAAATTATAAAGTTGACTACAAAGTTCCATAAAAGATAGCCAAATGATGACAGTTATAAAAGAAAACCTAGGTGTCCATATATAAAGCAACACTTACGGATTTTGTATTTTAATACTCTGAATTGAAGCCTTTTTTGACTTTTCCAATTAAAATGGATTTGGTGTGTGCTGCAAGACAAGAGATGTCAACACTTGAAAACTGGTGCTAAAATGAACATTATGCTCAGTTAGTACCAATAAGGTGGTAGGGCCATTAATAAAAGAAAAAAGAATCTTCAGAAATGAGATGTGAGGTTTATTAACACCATAGACATGAATATTTCAAATTGGCAGGAGCAGATTACCATTTGGAAGGTGACTGGAAGGAGAAAGAAGAGGGAGGAAGCACTGGACAAGGTAAGGACTGAATAAGAAAAACAAACCTGTTGGAACCAAGATGAATTATATAGAAAATAAAAATATTAATGGCATTACTACTTTTGCAGAACTAGGACTGGAGAACTTCATTTGACAGGCTGCAAAAAATTATTCATTTAAATAGAGGAATGAAGTGCAGAGAGTGCACTTGATCCCATTGCCTATGTCACTGATGAAGATATTAAACAGTACTGGTCCCAGTATGGACCCCTGAGGGACACCGCTTGTCACCGATCTCCATCTGGACACTGAGCTGTTGACCACTACACTCTGGATGCGACCATCCAACCAATTCCTCATCCACCAAACAGTCCATCCATCAAATCCATATCTCTCCAATTTAGAGAGAAGGATGTTGTGGGGGACCATGTCAAAGGCCTTACAGAATTCCAAATAAAAGGTTTTAAATTGTTTAAAGAAAATAAGAGAGGCAAATGCCAAAGATCTTGTTGGTCATTATACTTTTATTGTTTTACATATTTAGAAACATTTTCTATTGTGGGTTTTGGGTTTTGTTTTGTTTTGTTTTGTTTTGTTTTTCTTTTTTTGTTGATGTTGTCTTCTTTCTAGGTGCTTAGACTACATTTTAATGTTCTTTAAAACCAGGAGTGAAAATGAAATAGGAATACTTTTGTCTGACAAGCAGTACATGAATTCATTCATTATGTATTTTTGAGGATGCTTGTGGGTAGCCCTAAGAATCTGTACAAGAACTAGTTATTACACAAATGCATTGTGAAATGAGCTGCATTCATTTGTTATTTATTGTTTTCCAATGCTCAGAAAATGTGCTCATTTTGGGAAACCCACTGATTGTGCCCACCTGGCCATCACTATTGATACAGTTGATGCTAAAGTAAGCCTGGTTTCAGCTTTGCCTCCTGTGCACTAACACAGATGTCCCTGGATTGATACTGCTTCAGAAACAGTCAGCTATATCTTTCTTAGAGCCTTTAAAAATGATGTCAACAGAGCTTCTAAAGGTAAGTCACTGCTGAAGTAAGAAATTAGTTTATTTAAAAGATTTTAATGATTTATAATCTTGTTTTTATTCCTATGAAAGGGTGTTGTTGTTTGTAATTTCCCACTGAAGACAGGAAAAGAATGAAAAGGAAAGGGCTTCCTTCATATCAATAATGCAAGCAACTTAGGGTTTAGGTTTGGGGTTTTTGACAAGACTTGAGCAAAAAAGTAGTGTATTGTAGCCTCAAAGGAAAGCAAATCAGCTTGAAGGAAACATTGGTTAAATTATCTCATATAAAGCTTTTTTTAGACCTCAGCTGCAACAAAGCCCCAACGTGCTTTTGCATACACAGATTTTATTACAAATTTATTACAAATAATCTCTGTACATTTATTTATGTACAGTATGGACCTATCTCATGGGTTGAACCCATGGTCCTACCTCAAATGCTAAATTAAAAAGACCCTTACTCTCTCAGCTATCACCAAATAACACCATCCTCAGCCAATTTCTTTTTTTCTAGCCCTTTTCTGTTGTCCTTACTTAGCCATACTGTTGTTCTGCTTTAGCACTTTTTTGTGCCCTGTGAACAGTCTACATTTTTGTGCTTTTTATTCCAGTTTTTTGTTCTCTGTAAGCAAATCTCACCAATCAATGAGCAAAACCCCAAGGTGATACAAACCAGATACCTTCTAAAAATAAATAAAATAAATCCAGAACATCTGCATCCTTAGTTTCTCAAACACAAGCTAATCCATACAAAGTACCTGATAGAGGTGATGGCTTTCAAAGTGAAAAGCAAGTCTTCTGTTGTTTGCATATTGTTAGGATTTGCTCTCATACATGTTCAGCTTTGCCTCGAGCACATGTTTCTTCTCATTCCTACTTACAGGTATTTGTCCACCCTAGATGGACCAAAAAATGACCATGGAATGTGTTGTGGTTTAACCCCAGCCAGCAACTAAGCACCACGCAGCCGCTCACTCACTCCCCCCCACCCAGTGGGATGGGGGAGAAAATTGGGAAAAGAAGAAACTACTAATGATAATGATAACACTAATAAAATGACAACAGTAGTAATAAAAGGATTGGAATGTACAAATGATGCGCAGGGCAATTGCTCACCACCCGCCGACTGACACCCAGCCAGTGCCCGAGCGGCAATTCCCCACCCCCACTCCCCCCAGTTCCTATACTAGATGTGACGTCACACGGTATGGAATACCCCGTTGGCCAGTTTGGGTCAGGTGCCCTGGCTGTGTCCTGTGCCAACTTCTTGTGCCCCTCCAGCCTTCTTGCTGGCTGGGCATCAGAAGCTGAAAAATCCTTTACATTAGTCTAAACACTACTGAGCAACAACTGAAAACATCAGTGTTATCAACATTCTTCTCATACTGAACTCAAAACATAGCACTGCAGCAGCTACTAGGAAGACAATTAACTCTATCCCAGCTGAAACCAGGACAGAACGATGCAGTCCGGAAAAGAGAGGTTTGTCATTCTGTTTGTTTGTAGTTGGACCAAGCTTTACACTGGGGCCTGGGGAGCCACAGGCTAAGATTTCATCCAGCCCGAGTGCCTGCTCTGCCTTCAGTGAGACTTCTCACAGGCAGTTACCTCTTCCTTGTGGACATCTTTTGGTCGTGTCTTCCAAGTGATGTGCACTGCGTCCTATATCTGAATCTGCCTGAGGATGTGAGACTTTAGGGCCCACCAGCATGGTACCATGCATCTCTACATACATTTTGTCAGTCTGCCATAAAAGGCACTTTGCAGGCCATGCTGAGACATATCTTAAAGACAACAGGTTGCATTTCAGAAATCTGCCATTTGTGCTCTTTGCTGAATAAATTCACTAAAGCAATGCGTGATCCATGATGAATGAATGAAGTAATCATTTAGTAGATGCTACTTGCATTTCAGTAACTAAATAGGCCATTTTCCTGCTAGGCTTTCTCAATGACTGAATATTTTCTCCTCATGCTGTAACAATTGCATGTTAAGTACTCTTCCCAGCAGCATGAATGCTGCTTATTGATATTTCTGACACTTTTCTTTTGTGTATGGCCATTTGAACACCTCACTGTGTAGAGGTGAGCATAGTTTCTCTTTGAGCATCCTAGAAGTTTATGCTCAGGCCACCCTCTAAACTATCATCTTCCTAATGAAGTTTATTGGCAGGGTAGCTAACGTGGAAACATTTCAAATAATCTGTCTAAATTAGTCTCACAATGCCCAGAAAGAAAACTACCTGCTTTTTTGTTCTCAGGATTGTACAATGAGATAAGTCAGCAACTGAGTCAGAAAAGGGCTATCTCATAAAGGAGAGCAGCACATTAATCATGTTGACAGTGAGAGCTATGCTTCATAGATAGCAGTTCTATGCTTACTGCCATTACAAGTGGTACTCGCCATTTTAGGTGTAGATTGCATCCTTGTCTAAGGAGGCGGCTGTTCATGGACTAGTATCCTGAGCAAGAATGCAATCCATAAATTTCTGAAAGATGATCATCCAGGCCCAAAAAGCATCCTTTGGAAGTGGAACAGGTCTTCATCCAGGGGCTTGCCAATACTGCTTTGTGAGGTGTTGTGTAACCATGGAATTGGTCCTTCCACAACTTTTCCAAAGATAGGACATTTGCTTTTCTGAATCAACAGTGAAACAACTTATTCCACCTTTATTTTACAGATTCGGCTATTATCCTGAACCATGAGCTCCTATCCAAAGTTTGTAATTACCCAGGCTCTGTAAGGGCAGAAGCACACTGCCATTTGACAAGCATTGACATTGGTAATTCAGTCAAAAGGTATTGCCTGTCTCGGTTTTGGATTTTGCAGACCTATTACTATTTCAGGTCACAAAGGTGCGCTTCTGTGGTGAAAGAAACAGCTCAGTGCACAGGGCTGCAGAGAAACCAGTCACTGTTTGGCTTTGTCTTAATGTGATGGGCTGATATTTAGAATGACTCACTGAAGTGTGATAAGGGATTCAAGAAGCATCAACAAGACATGTTTCTGCTCATAGCCAGGTGATCTAGTGTAGCCTCCTTCATGCAGTCAAATCCCATTTCCTCGGCAACCTGAAAGGCAGACTGAGATTTGCCTGTCCGTGAGGGAAATAAAGATATAGTCTCTTACACACATGGGTCTCAAAAAATAAAGGAATCTCAGGTGTTTATCCACCACTCCTTAGGAGTGGGTATGTTAGATACGTACATCCAAGAAGCCTTTCTTTTCTAGCAGCACCTTACAGAAATGAAAAGCAACAGCCTGTGGATTTTGTGCAGCTGACTGTCCATGGGCTTCATCTCATCTCCAGCTATCCTCATATAACTCAACAGTGAGCATGTCCTCGCCCCACACAGGATATGAGTTGTTATAGCTCCCAGGCATATAGCTATGACTGTCTAACTTGAGCAATTTACTCTACAGGCCATCAGCTTGGTTGGCCAAGCAGATGGCTGTTAGTTACACTTTATTCGCTGAGATGTAGAGCTGTTCCCCACAGCATGCTGGGGATATGCTGCTTTCTGCTCAAGCCTCCTAAATCTTGCTGAACAGAATATGTTCCATTTGTTCAAGGAGACAGAGCTCATCCTCTGGCCATCAAGGGATCCTTCATCCTGTTGACCCTATACAATTCAAGTGTCCTAGTAGATCCTGCAGCAGACTGATTTATCTCAGAAGCAGGTCTACTGTTTTCACTAAAATTATCCCCAACAAAATCCAGTCAAATATTAAAAAAAAATTCTTCAGCAATTATTTCAATTTGGCAAAATTATAAGCAACTGACACCTCCCCCACCTCTCCCCCCGCCCTTTTTAAACAGTTGGAAGGTCTTCAATAATAACAGTAACTCTTAGTTCCCTATGTAGTAAAACCAGATTTTCTCTCTGCACCACATATAATATGCTGTGGGTCTTCCTGCTCCTTCATATTAAACTACACCTCATTCATTTTTTTAATCTGTTGGGGTTGGGGGGTGTGTGTGTTTGGGTTTTTTTAATTGTTTTTTCCCCCTAGTTCTTTTAAACTGTTTCTTTGGAGATCTCCTAAATTGCAATTTCACTGGAAGGTATACCCATAAATTTTTTTATCTTACCTAGTGCTAATCTTATTCTTAGTTTACATGCGGTTTGAGCTTCAGTAGTTAATGGAAGGTGTATTGTGTAAAGAGGTGTACTTCTGACACTTGGTGAATACTTTGCACCTGGCTTCCTAATATAAAGCATGCACACAAAGGGTTGGGTGAACTCAAAACAACTTGATCTCTCTGTGCTTAAACCCTTGGTTAGGCTGCTAAAGAAAAGTGACTTGAGGCTTCCAAGGACTAAATTGTAGGCACCTAAGTTTGCACATTAGCATGGGTAATAATGTGTAGTTTATTTTTCAGAAAATGTCAGTATAAATAAGTAATGTTTAGAAAACGTATGGCATGAGGCTAAACAAAGATCTGGGGAAAAAAATTCAGCAATTTGACAAAGGTTCAAACTTGACAAAAAGAAGTCAGCACTTCCCATCAGCTGATTAATTTTGGTTCACAAATCATAATTCACATATTTGTGTAAATTGTATTAATCACAATAATTTTTTCCAGGCAGTTTACATAGAAACATCTAAGTAAGACTGTATTTTTCAGAGAACTCCAAAAAGTTTCTGTAGGATCAGCCGCACTAGAAGTTGATTATATTTGCATTGTCATTATATGTATCATAGACATTTTGTTTAGCTAGACTACATTTCTGAACAATCTGCAAGGCGGTTCAGAGCAACTAAAAAAATGACCACATAGAACCAAAACAAAAAATACTTCTGCTGTTCAAAGTACACATATGTTAAAAATGAAGGTATGCCTCTTTTATTCATACTTCCAATTATATGTAGCAAAACCCCTGATGATTTCAGGAAAGAGCATACCATCAGCTTGAATTTTTTTTTTTCAGTTCCAAAACCAGTTCTCAAGCGTTAACTACTCTACTAATTTTTGCCTCCATCTTTTTATTTATTAAAACATTCTGGATAGAGATTAATTTTGCTTGGTCCATGTTTGCTGTTGTTTCAATTGGTAACAGACAAAAAACTGGAAAAGCTTTGTCAAGTGAATTGAGGCATAACACAGTTTAGCCATAGATTTGTAAAAACAAAGAAGCCAAATACTACTTCATACAATTAATTTCCAACTACTGTTTCTGAAAATCTCTGCAGTGCCCTTTCAGCAACTGCACATTCAAGAAGCTATTTCTCTTCCTTGAGCAATCAGAGAACACCACTGCCACAAAGTTTTGCTCAGTGAGGGCAAGGCTGCTTTCTGCAGTGATGTCAACAAATAAGTGTTGTTCTTCAAATGTTGACCTTTAAAAAGAGCATTATTAAAACTAATACATTATCTTACAGAGAGTGTAGAGCAAGCAGGAATGAGGCTTCTCTTTACTAGAAGGGATACCATTGCACTTCACCCAAAGCTTCCAAACTTTGTGAAAGTGCCAATTTTTTGTATTTAAAACCCATTCTGCGCTAGCCTTGTTTGCCATGCCTGGGTAGGCGGATCTGCACTAAGGAGCAGGTTTTATCCCATTCCCAGATGAGCTGAGTAGCACAGCTGGTTGAAGACAGTTAATTGCTCTTCATGATGATTAGAATGTTGTTAAGGTTTTCTCAGAGGGAGAGAAAAGAACATGCATGTGGTTTGAAAGGTCATGGTGGAAACAAGATATAGCAGGCACAAGATAGTGTTATATTGACAAGTGTTTATCGTAAGAAAACACACTCAGCGTTAAAACCTGCTAGCTCTTCCAATTGATTACAGTGTAATATAGTTTCATAAAATAACAGTATGATTACGTGTCCTTTGTAAAATCACATTGTTTTTTTCTCTTCTGCGGAAGTTCGCCATTTTTGTGGTTTAAAAGCAATGCAAATATGCTAGAAAGCTCTTTAAAAAACCAGCCAGTCTGCCACCCTCATTAATTTGCTTCTGAAAGTGAATGTATGATATTTTCTAAACTATTTTGACTATATACATAGAAACCACATATATGTTATATTTTATTTCTGTTTTATCATACACAGTCATTAGTAAGTCTCACACTACCGATTTAGCCATCCATGGATTATGCTTTATAAAAAGGACATGTTCGAACTGCCTGAACTAACCTTGAGAGCTGGGCTGAATTCAATGCCCTCTTCAATATCCAGGCATAGCAGTCTGTCCACTACAAGAACTGGAAAATAGCACTTGTGTGACCTGATGGATACGTGCAGATCAATGTGGAGTTCAACTCCAGAACATGTGCAATACAAATGATTAATGGAATTGAGAAGGAAGATATTTCTATGATTATCTCATATACAGTGAAGGGGTAACTTCTGTAAAAAGGCAGGGGCTCTTCATCCCATTTGACCATCCTGTACAGTAACAATGTGTCATGGTTTAACCCCAGCCAGCAACTAAGCACCACGCAGCCACTCACTCACTCCCCCCCACCCAGTGGGATGGGGGAGAAAATCAGGAAAAAGAAGTAAAACTCGTGGGTTAAGATAAGAACGGTTTAATAGAACAGAAAAGAAGAAACTAATAATTATAATGATAACACTAATAAAATGACAACAGTAGTAATAAAAGGATTGGAATGTACAAATGATGCGCAGGGCAATTGCTCACCACCCGCCGACCGACACCCAGTTAGTCCCCGAGCAGTGATTCCCCGCCCCCCCTTCCCAGTTCCTAAACTAGATGGGACGTCCCATGGTATGGAATACACCGTTGGCCAGTTTGGGTCAGGTGCCCTGGCTGTGTCCTGTGCCAACTTCTTGTGCCCCTCCAGCTTTCTCGCTGGCTGGGCATGAGAAGCTGAAAAATCCTTGACATTAGTCTAAACACTACTGAGCAACAACTGAAAACATCAGTGTGATATCAACATTCTTCTCATACTGAACTCAAAACATAGCACTGTACCAGCTACTAGGAAGACAATTAACTCTATCCCAGCTGAAACCAGGACACAATGGCTGGTTATTCTATTCTTGCCAGATATTTATGGTGGATCGCATCTGCTTTTTCTCCAGGATACTATGGAATCCAGCAAAATAACACACACTGTTTTGTTCTTTCACCCTGGCTGGCCAATAATTTCCAGCGAACATGAAAAGGAAATTCAAGATCATCCTTTCAAGGGTGCTTGCTCAGTCATGCCTGTTTTAATTGCTCTTGATTCCCTTTGTCTCCCGATACAAGTATTTACTGAACAGCTTTATCTACTTTGTCCTGAAGCTTTCCCTTTGTCTGGTCAAATTTTCTTACTCAGCACTAGCATTTTTAAGTTCTGCCCTTCCTGTATTCCTGGAAGGTTGTTCAGAAATAATTCTGAAGAATCCATACACTATAGCATGAGCCCAAAAGAGACACCTTTGTATACTATTTCCAATCTTCTCAGTCTTTACTCTCTCTTGACTGGCACTTCAAGAAGAAACACCTGTTTCCTGTGACTACTTGTGCTGTTAACACCTCTGAAAAATCAGGCCATTTGTACTTAGCGATATTACTCAAAAGATGGAAATTGGAAAGTGTTGGTGCATGACCTTTAGGTTACCTTGATGGGAGAAGTGAATATCTGAAAAATATAGAAATGTAATATTTCTGGGTCTTGTTTGAGACTTTCCTAGCTTTTTGGTTGTGTTTTGTTTTTTTTTTTTAAAATTATTTTTATTACATCTTTTTGAACAACTAATCTTTTTTCAAGGCAATGGTTGTATTTCAGGGATAGCATTTTCAAAGAACTCACCTTCATTGCTGCCAGGTACTCCAAATGCACATTCCATTTGGATTTAGTGAAACTTTACTTCAAAAGAAAAGCCTCCAAGTTCCTTTGCCATACATGTATTTAAAGACTTGCAGGTGTTAGGACTACAAATTCTGATGTTCTGCTGTGGGAGAAAATCCACAGGAAAACTAGTGATGATACATCAAATAAAAAATCCTAATCATAATAGTTCAAAGTGGGATGGAGTTCAAAATACGGTCATTTGTGTTCAAAAAAACCCCAACCAACAATGCTAAAGTGGGATGGAGTTCAAAATACAGTCATTTGCATAAAAAAACCCCAACAATGCTATATAGCCTATCTCTTATATAAATTATTAATTATGTTGGTTTAGCTGTTAAACTGAAAAATTAAGGTTGAGAGAATAATTGTCTCCACTTAAACTGATTTAAAAACACAGAAACAATTTCTTTTTGTCATCAAAACAAAGAAGCAATAATTTTCTGTAAGAAAAATGTTCCACAGACTCAAAACCATTTGATTTTGGGACCTTGTAACAAAAATAAAAAGCAAGTGAGAATTCAGGACATGATTCATGGAAGTTTTGATGGATAACCTGCAGGTCTATATATACACCGATCTCCTTGTCTTGTCTTCTGAATCTAGCTCAAATTTGGGAGGTACCATGAGGGTTTTTTTAGCTAATGTTTCAGAAAATCAAAATTGAATCTACTTTGGAGCAGGTTTGTCTTCCATACCTTTTCTCCCCACCACTAAACTGAATTCATACAACTTGGCCTTCAAGTCACAAGTCTTTTTCCTTCTAGCTGTGTGTTGAAGAAATCATGCTATTAGTTCTAAAAACAGTGAGTTCAACAGGTCAAATTCATCCCTAGGGTGACTTTGACTTCAGTGAGAATGCTGCAGGGGGGTATTAGGCTCAGTGGGTCTCCCATGTTTACTAATCACGGGAGCAGTAGCAGTCCTCTCCATTTGAGAAGTGCTGTGCAGAACTTCCATTACAAAATAACAAAGCGCAGCTAACTCAACTCTGAATTTAGTTATGGCTTCATTAAAATTTTGCAAAGTTTCTGACTGAGCATGAATTTTTATGGTTGATGCTTTATGGATTCAGCTTAGTTTCAGTGTGCATTTTAATCCTAGACTCACAGTGAAATACAAAGAAATGCAAATGGCAAACAAACTTCGATATAAATGCCAACAAGACAAATGTCTGAGATTTTTTCAGTTCTAATGCTGCTAACACTGACCTCATCCCACATAACAGTGATTTTTAACCAGATCCTGCTTTCCTTCGTCACTGGATGGAGAAGGGAAGGTTGGTTATCTAAATGTAAATGCCTAGGTTAGGAAGGTACGTTCTTATATAATTCAAAAGTAAAACATTTCGGTGAATACTAAGTACACTTAAACTAGGAATTAATTTCTGTTGTGATGCCCTGAACCACTAGTGCCCGTAGAGGCACCTCCCCTCTGCCCAGTAACTGTGTTTGCAGTGCACTGGAGCTGCAGTCTACAGTACATTGTGCAGTCCTGGTCCCCACGTATACCCTGGTCACATCCAGACTTGGAGATAGACCTGCATACACAGAGTCTGCCTGTACACCTGTGTTCCCTTGGGATACATGGGGAGCCACAGAGGCAGAAACATTGTACCCATACCAGGACTCCTCACCTCAAGAAGATGAGGACCTGAGATGAGGTCTATAATGTACACTGCAGAGTTGTGCCTTGCAATCAAGAAACAACTACTTCAGTCTCCAGGAAGTATAGGGCATCGAGGCACCTAACGTTACGTTGTGTGGATACTCCATACTGTATATAGTACTGCTCAGGGAGCATGAGGATGACAGGAGACAGCACTTTGACATATCAGCAGACCCCAGCACACTCTGTACATCACACCACAAGGACTCTGCCTTGCCTCTGAAAGATTTTTATATTCTCAGAAAGGCTGTTTGACACCGCTAAAGTGATTCCATCAATGGACTGGTTTTTAGTAAACCAACATAGAACCTACTTCATAAATACCTGCTACATATGTATGTATGTATTTACACACACATATATGTGCATATATGTGTGCATATATAGTAAGAGTTGGTGTCTCAAAAAACTCCTTTTCAAATAAAATATACAAAAAAAAATTTCCATTTTCATCAGCTCTTTTTTGTACTTCTGAGGCTCTGCCTGAAGAACATTTTACCTTTACCTGAGATTCCTTGACTGTCTAAAGAAGTTTAATAATGTGCAAGAACAAATCTTGCTACTAACACAGGACTACACGCATGAATTTTCTAACCCACTATTCCTGGCTGAAACTAACAAGTAACCTCAACAGGGTATCAAGGGCATTGCACAGAAATAAAAGATACATATAGCTTGAAATCATTGTAATAGTCTGGAACTGTCCTGTATCTTTAGGATGGTTCCTCATTTCAGTGTCAGCTTACTGCTCTCCAGGGATCCTGCATCCGACCTTTCCTTTTGTGCTGGGGACTGTATATGTATGCAGTTCCTCCGAGAAGGAATCAATACGAGGTTGCAGATGATGTTTGCTACAGGGGAGAGCGTCCTGTGGGACTTCTTCAGCGCAGCACTTACTCTTCTGTTTTAAAGAAATAGGCATGAAGCGGGTTTCAGTTGGTTTAGTGCACTTTCGGTTGTGTTTCTATCTATCTGCTGTGGCCTTATTCTCCAGAGGCAAGAGCAAAGCTAAATTTGAGCCAAACATTGTGCCTCGTGCAGTCTCTTTTCTCCACCCTAAAGCCAAACCAGAGGCCTCAGGAGAGCTGTATCGGTAAACTTTACATGCTGTGCATGCCCTTGGCAGGGATATGTAACTCCGGAGGGGACTGACTCAACCAAAACAGCAATGGCCTAGATGTTTGCCTTAAAGACAATGTAGAGTTAACCACAGCAGCAGAGTATTTGAGAACACTTTAATTGTTGCCTAGCAAAAGGCTGTGCTACTTGAGAAAAGGTATGTAATCGATAGTGTAGCGCCTGCATCATGTTTTGCTTTCAGGAAGCCAACTCCAACACACCAACAGCGTAAAAATCCAGCAGATATTTGGCAGGGAACACTCGTTCAAAATTGGAAATGATAGTAAACAGCCAGCAGTTTCACTTCTCGCTTTGTGTGTTGGGAGGGGGACCGCAGGCGTTAGGAATTGCTGGGTAGCTCAAGAGCTGTAACATCATGACTGACACTGAGAAGTGCCAGAGCCTCCATGGGGTCGATAGGATGTCACTGGTCGTTGATTGTGTGTGGAAGACTCTCAGATGCTATCACAATTGCACAGAGCCTAAACTTTTCAGCTAGATAATTCATGTATTTGCTAGAGATTTTGCTCAAGTTGTTGCTCATGTATTCAGCATGAGGGCATATTTAAAATAGGAATGCATTTCATTTCTACTGCAGGTATGAATCCAGCAAAGCCATCGTGATGACAGCAAGGTGTCAGGATGTTCTTCTGTAATTATCAAAAGTCATACCTAGTTCTCTTTGTACTGAAATAACACAAGCTGCATTGACTGTGCTAACAGAACAGTGTCTCAGATGGTAGCACTGCTACTACTGAAGGCAGTCACTTGGAATCTCTTGTATATGTGGAATTTTTTGTAATTTAAGAAAACAAACATTAAAAAATGGCCAGTTATAACATCATCACTGAGGTTTTGTGCAGGGATATGGAAAAGGCTGTATGATCGCGTTCAGCCGAGCCACCTGCTAAAATTACAGGGGATTCCCAAATTGGCTTTCCAGAGCAGCCTCCAGCAGTCCCACCATTGCCACCTCTCCGCTGGGACAGTCACACAGGCACCGTCCCTCTCCCCTGCTGGCACCAGCTCCTGCCAGGGGTCCTACCTCATACCTCCCCCTTGGGTGCTCTCCCAGCTCAATCCCAAAGCTAGCAAAATTCAATCACGCATCCTAGGTACCTGATAGGCATTTAGTATGTGTTAATGGCCACATGTATTAGATCTGACTCTAATCCTGCTTACACCAGCAACTACAGCATCACAGAGTTATTCTGGACTTGCAAACGCTGTATGTATGCTTCAAATGAGTTGATATAATTTTCAGTTTACTGCATTTTCTTCACTGAAGAAATTCAACCGTTGGGTTACTCTAGCAATGAGGTTAGAAGGGATTGGTTGGTTTTCCCTTTCACTTTGATGCATGCTACAGTATTATAATATCATAATGTAGACGGTCCACCCTGTGGTTTCTGTAGACTGCGCCCACTGAGTTCCTCACATTCGTACTTCGCACCAGAAAACCAAGAGGCTGCTAGGACTCAGAGACAGTCCTGTATTCCTGCCTCAGAAAACTGTGATTTATTAGGGAGTCAAGAATAATGCATGGGCCACAGTTCTTACACCAAGTTTACTAGTATAAATATATATTAATGCAAGTGAAAATCTTGGATTTTGTCCCAGCCAGACTGTAAGGATAACAACCTCATAAATGTTTATTTGCATCCAAAGAAAGCCACCATTCAAAGCTGATATTTTAAACCAATTTCCAGAACCTCTGGTTTATAGCTAATTTTCAATTCTTTCAATAATTGTTCTCCTTTTAAGTAGAACACTTTGATTAAAGTATTCCTTGACTCAGTAAAAATCTGATGTATATGGTATAATCAATGGTACAATTGTCAGAGCATATGTCCAGAGTTCATGGCCAACAATGAACATGATATGAATCAGTGACAAAGAACAGTATATATAATACACAGGGAACTCCAGAAATGCAAAATCCTTTGAACACATACTCAATAGCCAAAAACACAGCACTTTGACAGCTATGCTACTGGAAGTTCCCTGTACAAATTCAACTCAACTGTGAATTTGATGCACAATGTAAATGCAGATTTTTGGTTAAAATACTTAACATTTATCAAGTCAGAGAAAAGATCATAGGGAGGAAATTAAGAGTGTTTTTAACCAGATATTTCTTATTTGTTATGCTGTGGGTATAACTGGTAATTTCAGTGAAAACGAACTGGTTGCAGAATAAAAAAATACTTGAATAGCTGTGCCATTCATGAAAAAGAATAGATGGTTCTGCCTCAGCCAGAAATTTGAGCAGACAGCAACTTACAAAGCAGAACCAGAACTGTTCAGTTTCAAGCACATCTTTGTAGAGCTTCAGAACGTGCAACTTAAAACACAAATAGTGTGAAAGCCTTTGAAAAGCATGTCTCAGGGAGATGATGGAAGAAGGGAGAGACATGTCAGCAAATACTGCAACAGGCTGGACACAACGCTAATCCTCCCCTAGATTCCAAAAGTCACAGGTCTTCCTAAAGTAGAACTTCAATCTAAATTATTTAAACGCACTTGCCGGTGAAGCTCTGCTAGATTTATATGGATGAGCAAAAATAGTCCGCATTTGCTTATGCCCAGTTCAAGTGAGAAATGGAGAAATGAACCATATGTCTGAGCACATAAAGAATTGTACAAAGATGCTCAGTAGCACAACTGTCACAGTTGTCTCCAGCATCCTAGAGAGCAGTTACGTTTTACTGCATCTTACCTTGCACCTAAATAATGTAGGTCAGGTTCTCTAGTGTTCAAAGAAATTATCAGAAAATGACTGACTGGTGTTTTATCACATTTTATTTCCTCTTTATTTAGAGGGACTGTCATTACAGAAATGAAAAAAGCAATATAAACCTTCAATAAAAATAAACATAAAAATGAAAAACATCAGTGGAAGGAAAGGAAAAGCTTGTTAACTGCAATGTGAACTTTCTCTAAATTAATCCCTTTCCTGCCTGAACTTTGTGAAAACAACCAGTATCCTTATGGTAATACAAGAGTAGTATATATTTATCATGTACTAGAAAATCAGGTGGTAAAATAGACCTAGTCATTTCAATCAAACATTATAAATTGTACCAGGCTCCAGTAGTACACAGTTGTATGTATACATCTGACACACAGGCAGATCAGCATTACCTTTTGTTAAATAACTGTCCGTTGTCAGAGATCACAGAATTTCTCATAGCAAGAAAATGTAATAGTCATCTATGGCTGTGTAATTACTTAGTCACATTCAAGAACTGTACAGAAGATAAAGTAACAACAGCGGAGGTCTAGATAATTTTCAGAATTTCTTTATTTATAAAGTACAAGGGCTTTTATACTACCTTTAAGCAGAAGAAAGCAGGGATTTTTTTTTTCCTCTTTTATTTGTATGCATGTCTTTCAAACAAATACACAAGGAATGAGTCTAGTTTATAGCAGTTTTCCCCCAGCACCCTGGGAACAGTCAGATAAGGCACTGTGTCCAAAAGAAGCATTTACTGTAAGGAATATGGTCGGTGGGGGTGGCCGTGCTATAAAGACCGTACGGTCAGACAGGGACAAGCTCACCAGCAACGGGTGGGTGTAACCGCCCCCCAGGCAGTTTTCCACCCTGTGCTGCAAACCGTGGTGAACCTAAAACGGCAGTGAACTCGGCAATTCTTATCCCCTAGCATGCACAGCAGGTTGAGACCGACAACAGGTGACTTCGTCTGGTGGAGTCCACAGGACTGATTCACGTGCTTTGCCTGTGGGTTTTGCGTGAAGCAGAATGGAAGAGTCAAGACTTCCCGCTCTTGCTGGTCGACTTACTGCTGAGTCTCAAAGCCCCTTTCTGTTTTCTGCTCCAAGCTTCTGGGCTCCTGTGACTTCTTGCTCTTCTGCAGCGACATAGCCACAGTGAGAGGCACGGAGGAAAGCCCTCTTCTCCTCTGCTGGTGCTGCAGGCTGCTGGGGTTAGGGCAGGGAAATGGGTTTCAACCATTTCAGCTTGATGGCATTGGGGTCCAAAGGAGTTTTCCACCTCCTGGGCAGATGTTCCAGCCACTGAACTGTAATATGAGAAACAGGGATTGTGTTCGTCACTTATCTAAAAATAAAGCTTACTGAGGGCTCTCTGAATTGCTCCTCAAACGCACAGCTTCTACAAAAATAGCACGGTGTAACTGATTTGATGTACATGATGAGGCCATGTACCTACCTATAGGCAGCCGAATCTGAACACTGCAGCGGTGTCCAAAAGGTGTTGCAGTGCCTATCCTGAAGCATCGCGAATTTTTTACTGGATATAGGGGTCTGTCTACAGTCACACTGACACACTAGTCAGAGGGATGTGGCCTGGGGAGGAGCGTTAACTTGGCAATAAGCAAGTAACACAAATGGCTAATCAAGGCAGCGCATTCCCCGTTCCCTGCCACCCCCACCCCCATGGCATTTTGTGTTTTATATTCAGTGCATTGGAGCATAAAGTAGAACAACAAAGAACACCTCGTGCCAGCTGTGTATGCCACCTTCTTAGACCACTAAAACTCCATTATTGTTAACGTAGGCTTTCACATCAATGATTGGGCATGCAGGATTTATGCTAGTGCTACAACCTACAATATTTTGATGAAGATTTACTTGCTGCTTCTACAACTGTACTATATATTCTGCTAACACACATTTCCACATGGAGCCATTAAAAAATATATATGTCTCACACAGAGAGTGGGTCAGTAAACAAGTTTCAAATGCTTGTTTCTTCTTAAGGCCAGGTCAGCAAGTGACCTTCTCACACTTCAGTTCCATGGAGACCACATGCTGCAGCTCCTGCTTTAGATCTGACCTGAAGAAGAGGGGAGTTAGGCTTACCTGCTCTGTGAATAGAAAATACTCTTATTCACTGTAATTATTCTTGGTCAGAAAACATCTCTTGCACTTTTCCATTTTTGACTTCTCTTTCCTTACCACATAAAGGGTTCGTTTTCCCTCTGCAGTAGCCTGTATCGCTCAAAAAAGTGTATTTGCTACAGGGCATTAGGATATATATTCCCAGATTGCTAAGAATTCATTTTTTGTTTGCTTGGAATAAAAGCACAGGAACAAATACAGCTAGATTAAAATGAAAAGCATTGCTACAAAGCAGAAAGCACATATAGTAGTTTTTCTTAAGTAGAAGATATACCTTTAGCAGAAGGCCTGATGGGATTGCTTTAGGCAATAGCCTCAACCAGCCTCACTCCTTGGAACTTTTATCTTAATAGGGCTGCACTCCTCATACGTAATACTTAGGTAGGGAAGCTTGGCTTTCAGTGCTGCTAACTTTTGGTAGAAAGGAACAGGATTTAAAATCGTACCTGGTAAAATCACAATATGATGGGTTTCCCTTAGAAATTGTCTTTGTAGGAAAAATATAAAACCCTAGAAAATCTGTTGGATGGCCGTTGTCTTAGATAACATTAATGGGACTGTTCTAGTCACTCAATTTTCCACAAAACTGGGAGTCCTCTGATATAATTCAGTTCCAGAGCAAAGAAGCTAAATAGCTGCTCCTGCTTCTATGCAGCTGGCCTGGGGGCTCCAGGAGCCTGGAGGACAAGGGCTGGGTCTACAAACTGTGGGAAATATTCAAGTTCATGGAATGGTTCTGTTTCCAGGCAAGGGATTTCAGGGATTTGATTTAAAAAAAAAAATGAATGGCACGCACTAAAAGAAACTCTAACAAGCATGCATCTTTGGCCTAATGACATGTCGTGTGGAGGAGACTCCTCATCTCCTTCACTCTCTAGTTCTTAGGTAGTGCCATGTGAGCCTACCTGCTGCAGCCTTTGTGGTACAACCACGTTCATGTGCACGGAGCCTTTTTGTCTGCCTGTAAGATGACAAAATTTTAAAATTTAACAGAAGAGCCACTACTCCAGAAAATAACTTCCATTCTCAGTGGCTTCATCATACCCTTTCTTTTCTTTACTACAGGCATATAACAACATAAAACTTGGCAGGTATTCTCATACTAAAAGCATGACCATTTGTGATATTTTGGTACATTTGTAGAGAGAAAACTTTCATCTTGGTTACCATTTGATTCCCTTACCTTCACCTCAAACTTATTAAAAATATAAACAAGGGTTTAGGAAAATATTGGAGGTAAAATCACGGAGCTGAAACCAGTGTAACAAGGTGGAAGTAACATGCATCTTTTAGTCATCTAAGGAAAACAGAAGACTAAATTTTGACCCAATGTTTTCCAACATTAAATGTCTACAAACAGTGTTAATTTAAGTTAGTAAAATATTTTATTTCCCAAAATACAGTCCTGAGTGGTAACTCTAAAATTAATTGCAAACATCTCATCTGTTGTAAGTGCTACAATTACTCTGTTCACTAAGATTTTTTTATAGCACCCCTGTCCCATTACTGTTCTATTGCACTTTTATAAACTTGATTTGGAAAATAAAAAAGAAAATTTATTGCAGCAAATATTAAGATAGCTAATTTAAGAAACAGAACAGCTTTTCATTAGCACTCATATGACTGGTATTCATGACTTACTAGTAATTATATCAGAGATAATACATTGCAGTTAGAAAATTTTCTAATTGGCTTTAATAAAAGAAAATAGACAAAGCATGATGAAAAGAACTGAAAAGAATGCTATTGGTATTGCTAGCTAAAATGAACAAGAGCCATCTGAGATATCTGCTCAGTCATCTTTAGCATCTCCAATCTTAACTCAGATCAATTAAAAGTGCCACAAGTTTAAGACTCTGTTACTCACAGCTAACAGTGCTACTGCACCTTTTTTAGAGGGGAAACCTGAAGATCAGAGAGGTTAAGTGCTTGTCCAAGCTTACACCAAGCTTACTGGTGGGAGCATCTGCATCTCTGCAACTGCAAGTTCATCTTCTCTAGAACAGAAACAGATTTTGGGTAAAATGAAAACAAAATGTTTACAAAACAAGCGTTTACTTCCAAGGATTCAGTGTTCTCATTTTGTGCTTTAGAACAATTTACTGTGTACAGATGAGAAAGATTACACATTTTAAAGTGGACATGGGTGGACACTGCATATCAGCTCACTGGCTTACTCTAGGGACCACTAAACCCATTAAATGCTCCCATGTTTGACCTGAAAGCTCTCAAGAAGCCTACATATTTGTTACACACAAACAATAAAATTCTTCAGTTTGAGCAGATTGGCACCAGGTTCCTGCAAATGGCCATGCTAAGAGGTAGGCAGGACCCAACTTGTCTGAGTTCCTGTCCTATATCCCACCAGGATCACAAGAATCATTTGAAATCACTTTAAATCTCGTGGTCGGTACCTTGTGCTTGGAGCACTCATCTAGGCATCAAGTGCATTGAGACCCTGAGCAGGCCAGAGGTTTGTGATGGATCTGCTTAGGTTTCTTCTTATCGCCAGCTCCCCAAAACAATTTCAGGAAAACATTTTTTTAGTGGAATAACAGCTAGGATCATTATCTTTAATGACAGAAAGCTCCCATTAACGAGATGTGAACAGAACAAAGCAGAAATCTTTATTTCTGCACAAGTCTTCCCCTGGCCCACCGTGTCCTTCCTTCTGGCTATCTCCACAAAGTCAAGTGTGTGCCACTTGCCCCTACACAACCTGTCTCCTCCCCATGGCTCCTGGATCCTTACGGTGGCTCTCTGCTCTTGTACCCCACCACCTCCGCCACCCTCTCCCTCTCCAAGCAGGCTCAATTCCTTCTCATTCCTCCCCCCAGCTCCAGTAAAACCATCGGACCGCTTCTTCTGAGAGGACTACAACATGAATTTAAACAGATGAGACAGCAGTGGTCACACCCAGCCTTACCACTCATTTCACGGAATTTAAATTCACCTTTTGAAACTTGCAGGAGGAAGGCACCAGGCGGTGGAGAAGGCCTGGGGGGAGAGGAGTGCTTGAAACCCTCCCACTGAAGCTGTGTGGATGTGTGAAAGAGAAAGCACAGGAGAAAGGGGCATAGAAGACGAAAACCACAGTCGTGTTTAAGACTCCACAATAAAAGAGGCGGAAACCCGACATTCTGGTCCCTGCAGTAGTATGGTTTCTTTTTCAGTCCAGTGTCGATATGGCAGATGGCGTTTGCTGCACGGGGTGCTCTGGGCTTGCAGGCTGTCTTCCCTTGTGAGGAGTGACCATGTCAAGTGAAACTTTCCAAGCAGCTCGGGAGCTCGCCCCTGCCCTCCGAGCAATCCTCCTGTGTTATGGCCAGAGCAAGGAGCTGGCAGCCCATGGCTCCAGTGGAGTGGGTGCTGGCAGCAGCACCAGCAGACAGGCAGGTCACAGGAATGAAGGAAGAAAAACTTTCTACGCAGCAAAGAGGCTGTCGGGACGGTTGCTGCACCTCTGAAAGACACTGTGTCTCATTCAAAGGCATTCAGCTAGCTTTGAGTTAAGAGCTACCAAAGTGCCAAAAAATGCCTTCTGGCCTTTAAAGCATTCTGAGGCATCTTACCTTTTTGCCTATAGACTTCCTTATCTGTAAAAATGCCTTCTTGCAGCCATGTGCAAGAAAAGTGCCTGAAACCTTGTGGATAAGTTTCTTCCAGGCAGCTTTGACTGTCATGTTGGTAAGTCAGTTTAAGAGTCTTGGTATTAAAAGCTTAGGCTCAGGGCCTGTCTCTGCAGCACCTTCTGTTACTGTTCCTGTAAGAATTATAGTTTTTGTCTATTTCCTGGAGTCGCTTCAACCGGGTTGACTATTAAACATGTTTCAGGAGCATCTCATAAAATTGGCTGTATTTCTCATTTTGGACTTGCAGTTATTTTGACACTTATTTGAAGCAAGCAAAGGGACCAAGAGGTGAGATGGTCTTGCAGGAAAGCCAGGAGAGTGGGGAGATCCTGCTTTCAGGTACAGCCTTGCACTTCATTAATGTTAGTTCTTCAAACCAACTGAATGTGAAGACCTCACCTGCAAAATTCTTCTCCCTCCAATTAATTCCTCTCCCAATAAATGTTACTAGGGATTTACATCAGATGTGAATTTAGAGGAGAGTGATACTATTCAGTTTTGCACTTCCTCACACACTTTAATAACAACGCAGTGCTCCAAACTCCCCAAGCCTGACTTCCAAGTCTCTCTGCTGGTCACCTTGTCCTCCTCCCACTGTCACTGGAGAGACAGAATAAACAGTAACTAGTAGTGGAGCTGGATACTGGGCTTTACTTAACAACCAGCAAGATTAGAGCTTTTAGCCTACTTGATCATTTCACACTACTTCGCTCCCCCATCCTAGCGCTACGCTCTCTTGCCCTCACCTTCCACCCTGGCAGGGAGGTTGCTGCTGGTGTGGGAAGTTGGACAGAAAGTCCTGTTGGTTCCTGCTGCACTGCTGCTCCCAGTTACCTTTCTGGACCATCACTGGTGAAGGTCCCTGGGCATCCCCTGGTGTTCGTCTCTGTGCATGTCTCTGACCACCAGCACCCTTCCCCCAGTCAGGGTGCTCACCACCTGCTTTCCTGGTCCTCTTCTTTCCAAGACCGCTTTTTCTTTTGGGGAAGTCTTCTCTTTTGACCTCCTTTTCTTTTTGGCCCCCCCTAAAACCCAACTAGTTTATATGCAGAAGCATGACCAGCATCTTAATTGTTGGTCCTGTCATGTCTCCCTGTAGTAATCAGAGGACTCGGGACATTTTGCTGCTATTTAGTCCAAGTGTTATGAAAATTTACAACCAGCCTGTATTGGTTGCAGCTAGCAAGCAGCAGGCTTCAGCTTGAAACTTCAAAAGTGCAATTTTGGACATTTACTGAAACATACACACACACACACACATACACCCAATTATCTGCCACCTATTACCCTTCACAATTTAAGATATTTTTCACCTATGACACCCACATGTATTTACCCTTTTTCAGTGAGAGAGTTCTCCAGCATGAATCACGTTTGTGCAGTTAGTCCTGCCATGTCACAAGACAGTGAAAGGGCTCCTGCTCCCTAACCTGGACCTTCTCCCACACTTCTGATAGGCTCCTATTTCTTTAAAAACATTTAAAAAGCATTATGCTTGCTGCATTCCATTTCCTCTCTTCTTCCCATTTAATTTGCTAGTTCAAAATAGATTGCTATAAAATTATACTACTTGTATGTTTTGTAATGATCTCTTCTCAGGTAATGAAAAGTAGGGGTAAGCTCTGTCAAGTGAGTCATAAGATAATGCCAGGCAATTCTCTGCCTGAACACAATTGCTCAATCCAAGTGCAGATACAGATCAAACTACTACACAGATTTCTTTCCCAAATAGCTGTGAAAGAGACATTTAGATTTCCTTTCTGACCCTTCCAGGTTCTTACCTCTATTAGAAAAAGAGTGTTAATCAGATGCCTCTTCAGTAGAGCTGGGGGGGTGCTTAAGCGATTTATTGTGTCCTTTAGGGGAAAGGATGTACTTTAGAGACTGACAATTTTTAAAAAGGGTCATTTAAGATTTGCAATAAATGTAAGTATTATTTAGGGTAGTAATAATTCTCTTGAATTTCATCTGAATGCAATCACCAGTTTATTGAGTGCTGAATGTCTGGGCTGTTACCTGGTAAACAGGTAATTACATGCCTAACTGCGTGGACACAAAAAACTAAAAATTGAGTAAAGGGATTTTTTTGTTACATAAAGTACCTGTAAGAATGGATAGTTCTTCCATTTTCTTTTAAGTTCCTGGATAATATTACTTCACCTTTGCTTGCTCTCTTTAGTTTCAGATTTCAAGATCAGTTGCAAACCATGTTGTTTGAATCTTATGCAACAGAAGTCAGTGAGAGTTTTAACTAGGGAAGCTGCATAGCCTGAAACATCCCTTGTAGTATGCCTAACCACAAAACAATGGGATGTAAATTTGCATACATTTTCATATATTTGAATAAATGCATGGACAAACTATTATAAACACAGGTTTTAGTTTAAATTGCATTGCAACAGAACTACAGTTTAGCATTATTCCTTTCTTATTTCAAGTTTTCTTCCCTAACCATAGCCTAGAATAGTTTTACAATATTAAGAAATAACTCTTAAAAGAAAAAAGGGAGGAATGTTTCTCCATATTGTTAAAATACATCTTACAGTGGGTTATTAATATTTTCTTATCTAAGTATGAATTTTGCTTTTGTGAATAACCACATGGTTGTGACATCAATGTAAAATTTCCACCTGACAGTTGAACACAGATATGGAATTTTCCCCCAATATAGTGCAGTAAAATTAAAGTGTAGATAGAACTGGGCAATATTTTTCTGACTGGTTTGAAACATCTCACCTTCAGCCTCATGGCTCTAGATTTTGTGTTCATCCAGCCCTAGAACATGCAGAATTAAATTTTGCGGGGCAGTTTGGTACTTGGCATCTTTGAACATTTGGACCTCAAAAAACCCACTAAAGGATTGATCAAAATGTGGGTCAAAGCACTTGCTCAATATCAAACAGAAATTAGCCAGTGTAGACTTTCTAAAAAGACAAACCTGATAGGGTCAAATATTCCTGCAATGTACCTTTCTTATCCCAGAATATTAAATTACAAAATTTAAAAAAAAAAAAAAGTATTTCAAGGCAGTTTCATTTTTTTAAATTAATACCTTTGCACCTGTGTCTCAGTGTTTGCTTTTCAGACTTGAAAGACATTGGAACTGGAGGGTTTCTGTTTGCTCTGTAGCTGTCACATGGGATCTCTTCACTTTATACACCTTTTTCCTGTGCAGAAGTAGCAGTCCTTCCTTTGAGCAAACCCCATGCTTTCTGAAAATCTAAAAGTGCATTGGGTAGCACAAAGTTGGTTATTGTATCATGCCAAAATGACGGACTCTTCATTTTGTAGTTTTTGCAGGAAAATAAAAGAAAAATCCCTATGTAGATGTATTAAACTCTTCCATTTATTAAGTCATGAGTTCAGTGGCTCTGAGATGCAGGAGACTTGCACAACTGTCCTCATACTCCTCTTTGAAGACAAGATTTTGCAGAGAAGAGCAACAATGTCAAGAGTAATCATAGATTGCTTCAGCCAAGTAATGCACAGACTGTTTCACTTCGTAGCAATAGGCTTGAACACATCTGCATTTACAATAAAATCTCAGGAGACTGAAACAATCTTCACCGAAGCCAATGATACTTTTTCCATTGATTTGTTTTGTTTAACTGTTGCATTAGAACCATATTTGGAGCACAGCAGCACTTAATAAATGCTCAGATCCTGTAAAACATATTGACTTTACCTATATTACCATGCAGAGAGTTCTGGAGTCCAAAGAAGCTTTCTGAGTTAAATGCCAGCAAGACTGTCCATGGGGTTGGCCTAAGACGAAGACAAAGCTTGTTTCTGTGCAGAAGCTGAAGGTGATCCTTTAGGGCACCTTCTAAGAGGATACTTCTGCAGTGTGGATGAGCCCAGACTGCTACAGAGAAAAGCTTTAGGTACCAGACTTTTGCTGTGGCTGCTATAATGGAGAAAAATGTATGAAAGCCAGCTCCATCAATTCCAGCACTTTATACACCTTTGTGTAATTTTTTTGAGAATGTGATGTTCATAATTAATGAAGGTTTTTTTAGAGATGGTTCTTCTGCACCCTGAAAATGTTTACATAGGGTGTAATGTAAATATAATTATTAATATAGTTTTGCATATGGAAGGCATCTTCCTTAATGTTTTGGTTGTAAGGGCCTTAACAGGCTCATAACTGTGGAAAAACGGTATCTGCCAAAGGGAAATGTTTGAAGTCTAGCATCCCAACCATTCATTCCAGGAAACATGACCCAGTGGACAACCCAAAGTACTGTCAGGAATAACACATGGAACTGCTCCAAGTTTGCACACAGCATGGCACAATGGGAGCTTGAGCCTGATGAGTACTTCAGCGTTGCAAGGGTATCCATACTTTATCAGTCTGGAATTAAAGCAAGTAGTAAGAAAATCTTGTCTGTGATAGCCCATCAAACACCTACCAGCATCAGTTAAAGGCAAATAACATGAACTCTGCTGCGTCTCTGTTATCAACAGGTTTTTATATGTCCTTTGTTGCTACCTTGAAGAAACCATGGCTATTAAACCAATTCTGTGTCTCTTCTTCAATGACTTGAAAAGATACTACTATATGAGCCATATTTTTGTTTATTATGAGAATACTTAAACTTTCCTCATTGTGAAGGGATTGTAAAATGGGTGGGCATCAGGGTACTCCAAAAGGGCATTGGTGTATGCAAGAATTGGGTCCTTAATGTTGAAATTTCTTATAAGTGTGAAAGCTGCAAACAGACAAAATCTTCAGTCACATGATATACATGACATATATACTAAAACATTTTCTAATGGCAGTTTCCATTCTCATGTCTGCTTTCACAGATTGCATTATTAAAAAGGGAAATGGAAAATACATGCTTAGAATTAGATCTTTCACAGATGAAGGTACAAAGTTAATTGTGCAGTGTAATGCATGCAGAGGTAGAAAGAAAGACACCATGACTTTTAACAGCAAGGAGCATCTGCATGTCAGGGGTTGCAAGGATTCCTGCTTAGTTCAGGAAGCCTGGAGAAGGCAAACAGACCACAGTATCATCTGGGACTCTACTTTAAGCATCAGTACTTGCCACCTTAAAGCTAGGGGAAAATTCTGCATTCTCTTCAATACATAAAGGAATAAAACATTACAGTTTAATATGCATCTACACTGAAAAATAGGCAGAAAACCTTGCGCTCAGATGGTGTGGAGACAGACAAAATCTTGTCCCATAAAAATTCATACATAATCTTTTTGCCATGACTGGCAGTCACAGACAAAGAGGTATCACAGCAAAGACTGTGTAAAGATTATTCCACCTGCTTCTTAAAAGCATAAAGAGTCTAAGAACTGACGTGACAAACTTTCGGTGTATTTGTTTTGCTTTTGCTCTTTTTGCTGTGAGAAACTAACTCCATATATACGTATAAGTGTAAATAGAATAAAATTATAATTCATTAATTTTTGTACTTGCTGTCCACTAATTTGTTCTCCTGCATTTAAATATCTGATCCTCCCTGTTTGCCTTATCATACCAATAGGGAATTTCAGGATATAGTGTAGTTCCAGCATGTTTCTTTTATTACTGAATTTAAATGTTACTTTTTCTGGCCCTTCTAGAGATGCTTCCACAACCACATGTATATGAACATGTGCACTTGCTCTCAGTCATGTCTATTACTTTAAAACATCCAAGACAGAACATTTGAAGCTGGTCTTCCTAGTTTCCTCTCTTACCCTTGCAGCTACTATATCTCTGTTGTGTCTGAATTATGAGTCCCAAAGCTCTGCCCATGTATCATATTTTGATGGTTACTCCTCTTGGTGCACCGGATCACGAATGTCAAGCCTGTGATGCATTCATCCAGGGAACTCTGAAACAGCCAAAGTTTGGGGTGGATGTAGGGCGATGTTCATCATCCTTTCTGCAGCCACAGTTAGGCATTTAAAGAGTGAATGCAGCCGGAAGCAAGACAACATTTCCTTCTCTAGCAACTCAATCAAAAAAACTGACATACCTTCAGAAAACAGAATGGAAAGGGTCCAAGGTGTCTGAATCAGTCTCCCGGTTTATTGAAACTTCTACCATGAATACTGTTTATCACTTCCATCATTCCAGAAAAAAACCCGCCACAACATGTTATAAACTACTCAGAAGCTGCTTCATGAGCTTTTAAGCCATCCCTGTCACAGGGGCAGCAACCTCTGAGAAGGACGCCAGCAGACAGATAGGAGCAGAAATAATCAGCTGTCTGACTTTAATCCACTGATGCTTTAGAGTCAAAACCCTAACACGTAATTTTCATTGCAAACAAACATTCCATATACAGTCAGCTCTCCATTATCCCCCTGGCAGATTATCCAGTTTGCTGATAAATGGTGCCACAATTGCAGAGACATCCATACTGGCTCTGTGCAGGCTAGCCCAGGTCTGGCAGAGCTTATTAGCTTAAGCTATGCATAAATACTTCTGTACAGCTTCCAGAGCCAGCACTCGGGTGCCTCCGCATCGTGTTGCTGGAACCAGCATGCCAGGGAGTGCAGTGTGGATACATCCAAGCGGCTCCGTGCGAAGCCAGCTCATGTCCAGCAAGGCTTCGGAGATTGCCAGCCCTACATTAACACCAGCTCACACAGGGGTTAAAAAGACAGATAGTTTTCTGTAACTCACCCTTTTCCTGCTTGTTCCCATTAATTCATTAGCATAGTTATTGTGAGTTCAGCCTTAGGCCACAAGAAAGCTCCCAGAAGACTTTAGCATTAGCCAGGGAATGCACTAAGCAACATCTAATTAACCCCAACCAAAAGCAGGTCCTGGGGACCGTGGCGAGGAGGGAGAGCCAGGGCCATGTTGCCAAGTAACTGTGGGAAGAGAGTCCTGGAGCCAGTTCAGTGCCTCGCTCCCCTGCATACCTGTTTTTCAAGCAGAGTCCCAGAACTCCCTCTTTAGGAAATTTTAAATACAAACAAATTCAGTCTTCATGGTGTCCTTATCAAGTAGAGGAGTGGATCAGATTTAAGCAGACGCTGGTTTCTGGCATTTGCAGGGAGATATGCACTGGAATATGACTTAAGTTAATAAATTATAAAGTGCTTTGGGATAATTCAGGATGGGAAATATTACAGAAACACAACCCACTGTTATTTTTAATCCCCGTGCCCTTTCAGGTTTTGCTGTTTGCTGAGATACTCAAAAAGCACGCTAATTATTGCACAGATGTGGGATTTTTTTCCACCAAATTATATTGATATTATCAGTTCAATTTATTTATTCATCCAAATGGATGCCAGATGCAGAGAGATTTGTATTTTTATTACTCACCTATGCTGGAGTCAGGCTGGCGACTAAGGGGTGAGAGGTCCCACATTAGATTACTGATCCCTTGAGCCAGCCAGTCCTCCAGTCCAAGCACTTTCTAATACATATTTTGCACCACATAATCAACTCACTTTTCAAGGTGACACAGTCACAGTCTTAAAAAAGAAAAAAAAAAGTCAGTGCTTATAAATACAGTAACCCTTTTATCTAATGCAGCAAGCTTCATTTTAAATGTCTGGGGCCACATCTCTCCCTCCCCTCTAAAACACAACTAAGCCTCCCAGGTTGATGAAACTGAGGAGGAACACATGCAAGTTTTGTTCAATTTATATGCGTATATATGCAGGTATATGTATTTGTATAAGCACACGTACATATGCACACACACTTTTGCATTGCAAATATTAGAATTTTCAGGGAAATTTTTGTTAAATGATTTATGCTAACTGAGTAGGAAAAAAAAATGATTCTGCCAAAACTGAGGAAATAAAAACAAAGTTATTTGTTCCAGGGTGGTCCCACCAAATCAAAACGCTTTGCTTTATTGAGCAGAAATGTTTCATTTGAATCATACTGATGTCAAGTTGCATCTGCTCAGCACCTCGTGGGAGTTCCACTGGAACTGTGATGCAGATGCTACATAACTCCATGATTTCTCGCAGACTTCCTGGGCTGGCAATATATTCAGTGATGCTCTGTATCTTCCCCTATGACCAAGTCATGTAGGATACCCTGAGTCACATGGTTTGCAAGGCTAATGGTAAATATACTACAGCCAATTAGCCCTTCCCGTAAGGCAGGGTAAAATAAAATAAAGTACAATGCCCATAAAGCTTTTCTTTGGAAACTGAAGAGTTATTATGCATCAGCTGAACATCAAACATTTCAACCTGATTCAGTGCACTGAGATGAAATATTTCAAACTGAGACTGCAGAGAAGATTAATTTCAATTAAAATACTATAGAAAGTATTGCATTATTTACAAACTGATTGTTTCAACTTTCTGATTCACAATAAATTCAGATATTTTGACTGCAGCGGGGAAAACCAGGCTAGAAATTCCTGGGGGTTTTTAGCTGTATTAAATAATCTAATACCTACTCAGATATAACACAGAACACTCCTGATTAGAAGATCGCATTAAACAAATTATCACTCCACATACGTGGATTCTGATTTCTAGCCTACCATAAGACATTTCCTCCCCCTATATTCCCCCACAACCCCATGGAGCAAGTGACAGAACTGAGGGCAGGACAGAAGACGAAGGGATACCCACCTCCTTTCACACACAGCTTGACATCCAGAGGGAAACAGCAGGACGTAAGGCTTACGTGCATAGAGCCAACATTTCTTTATGCATAGTAACCAAAAGAACCTTATGGTCAACTTCAACTCATACAAATTCAGATGATATATCCTGTACAGCCAGAAGGATAGAGTAGCAAGTGTAACACCGAGACCGAGACTGCAAAGTCAAGCCGCCCAGCCAACATGAGTGTATCGTCCTCATGTGCATGGGTGAGTTAGCATCACGAGATAGCTTTGTGCAAGAAAGGAGAGGCTGGTTCTTTAGTGGACATTACAGTTTCCAATGAAAATGATGGCAAAGACTTTGCAAATTTGTGATGAAGGGTAGTATTACAATAGAAGTATAATTTTCATTAGAAGTAAGGAATTTGGGGAGGTCTAATAGTAATTTGGGAGTAACGCAAGACACAAAATGACACAGAGAAGAATTTGGGGTGGAGAGCACTGACATACCCAGTGTTAACTTTTTCAGGAATTTTCCTGCAGGTCAGCCAGGGTTTGATGCCACAGAGAGCGTATGGCCTTGGGCAACAGAGATCTGTCGTTTCCAGCCTCGCTCGTTTTGCATTTGCCAAGTCCTCACTAAGCAGTGCAAACTCACAAGTACTTACTTCATGGTCTAGGAGGGATCAGGAAAGAAATGTAATTACTTTTATGAAGACTCCTCTTCATAAAACATTTTTTGGCTGTTGGGGTGGATAATACGTCCCTAATTACTTAAATAAGTCACTGGTGTATAATTTAAGATTGAGGACTAGATACAACTGACTGTTTTGACTGTTTACTGTGGAAGTAAATATGGCTAAGAGCGGCACACATATTCCAGTTTGCCTACGGCAGTAAAAACCCCTCAAGCCAGCCCTGTCAGGAGTGGCGCTGACATGCATTAATGGTGCACTTACCAGTAGATAATATAATGCAATTAACAGATCTCATCACTAGTCCTTAAGGGAGTGCACCACATTGCAAAATTTTGATACGCATCTCATAATTGGCACAACATCCATTCAGCTCACAATACATCAGCTATTTTGATTTAATCTCACACAGTCTGTGCTATTTATACTGCATCATAATTTTCTAAGGATTGCAAACTGAGACCTAGCTGACCTCCTGCCTTAACATGTGCAAAACCCAGGGCAAAGTTACTGGTCTCACATAACTGAGCCTTATGGCCAAAAGCTCTGGCGGGGAAAGACAACTTTACTCCCTCTGTTGGTGGAAAAGGAAAAATGATACTAAAACCATCCTAATCCATGTAGGCTAGTTTATCTGTAATACTTTTCTCAACAAAACTTTATAAAAAGTGGATTTGGGAAGATACAGGGATGACAAAAGGGAGTTGTAAAAAGGAAAAAGAATTTTTACCATATATTTAATAAAGGAATTATTTCAAGTACTGCTAAATTTTGGAAATTGTTTTTGCCTTTCTTTCTGCAAGGGTCTTGCTGTGAGGGCTAGTACATTCTCAAGGGCTCTGCTATGTCAGAAGGAAGACGGGGCAAAAAGGAAAATCCAGCGCTATTGAAGCTGCATCATTAAAATTTGGCTAGATAGTGATATGCCTAAGTAAGCTCAAACAAGCTGCTCATTTCAGGCAGGAGAAGCCTACTGTGTGGTCATGGCTGGGACCATGGGGTCTGGTTAAATAAGACAGCAAATTGCTGAGGGTGACCAAATATTCATGACCTTTCCCTACCTAGTGAGCTACACCACAGACATGAAGAACCAGGCTTCTTGCTGGTTTTTAGGGAAGCATCAATGTTTCCGGGTTGTCAGGTCTTGCTGTAGGTGTGGAGAATGGGATAAACCCCCTTGGAAAGCAGCAAGCTCAGCCCTTGTGCTGCTCAACTCACTAGTGGTAGTAGGAGCAGGATACTCTGATCTCCAGCTTCATCTCTCACCTCTCCTTCCCTGCAGCACATCTTTTTCTTCCATTTTTTATCTCCTGGTGTAAATCCTATTGCTTTTATTCACATCTTAATAGTTGGTCTGCATGCTTTATTTGCACTGTGAGTACAGTAGCTGAAGGTAGGTAGTTGGATTGTAACTTGACATGCACTCAGGCAATGGGTGGTAGAGAGGCTGGCAAAGATGATTAGCTAGAGAGCTAGACAGAACATCAACAGTTAAAGCCATTGAGAATTATCAGGTAGGTTATGGACACGACAGGCACTTGTGTGTGCATGACAAGTAAGTTATCCGTGATGGCATCTCCCTTGCTAATGGCCCTTAACATTAAGTCCTGTCCTTTCCAGATCTTTTAATGAGAAGGCTTGTTTGGGACTTGAACTCTTCATGGACATATGCTTTATTGGTCAAAGTTATGGGAAGAAGCCAAGCCAGGAGGTCAGGGTCTTGTTTACCTTGCCTCCTGCATGCACTGAAATGTGACAGAACGTTCCTTTCTATTTTAGTTTATTTGCTTAATTAGAAGTGAAGAGAAATTCATCCTTGTTGTTACTGAGTTAGCTCCTCTTTGCTTTCATTTTGAATGCTTAAAACACATTATTAAATCACCTAAATGCACTATATATACCAGTTCAATAGATGTGCTAAAAATTAATATAATGTCACTGCTTAAGATTAAGATCTACTGTACTTGAGAAATGGGCATCTAAAGAAATGTAAGGGTTGATTTTGTCAACAAGTGAATTATACCAAATCATAGGTATGTTTTCTACCCGCACATCCTTAATAACAGTGAACAACATTGCCAAGTGGATAGAGAAGACCAGGCTCAGGACCACAAGTAGCCTTTGTGCTGAATGATAAAACACAATAGATCCTTCTCAGACTCTGGCGGGTGAAAAAATACATGTAGGATGATAGGGGCCAGGAATAAAAAGCAGTAGAGTGCACGAGTGCACTGTTGAAAAAGAATAGTCAGCTGCCTTCATGATTTAAAAAAAACCCCAACCCTTAATACAACAATTATCATTAAGAGTGATTTTTCCACCACATAACTGACAAGTAAATTATCACGTCTGTACCTGCATGTTGAGTTACTGCTTCACCTTCACCAGTAAACAAAGAGGGGAAAAAATTGCTTTCAGCGACAATTTTTTTTCCAAAGAGCCAAGCTGTTTGTGCTTTCTTCTCTTTTTCTTTCTCTATATGTTTTGTTGTTGAAAAAATCAGATATAATTAGATAAAGTGGTAGCATAAAGCCAGGAGAGCTTTTGCTAGAAATCAGGGAAATTGTGTCTCATTTACTGTTATCCCTTCAGTTATCTTCCTCCATCAATGTTTTATTCCTATAGCCTTCCCTAAAAATATGAAAAGGTGAATTAATATTTAATAAAATAAAAGCCTTTATTCTGCTTTATTAAATGCTGAAGAGGTATAATGAGCAAATGGTTAGTGTGTCAGGTCACAAATATATAGAGCCTATGGATCCATCTAAATTCAGCTCTACTTCCCTTCTTTATTTCCTGGCATTTCACAAGAGAGAAACCCTAAATCTTTTTTTCTCCTTACAACTCTTTTATGTAACAGATGTCTGCAGAAATTAATTTTTAAAAAGGGAGGACAGCGTTCTTACTGCAGCTTTATCAGAAGACAACAATAATTAGGTACCACCAATAAACATACCAACATAGAGAGGCCTCATAGTAAAATTTTAAAGAGCTCATAAGATGCTGAAATCATCAGTCTGATGAATCACATCCCAACAGCGCCCATTTTTCATCAATGGGAGCCTGGTGTAACCACCTCATATATAAACATTCACAGGAGAAACGTCTGAGGGTAGATGAGATGAATCCCAACCCATATGTCTGTAATTCTGCCTCCTTCTACACCCGGACTGTCTCGGCCTCGGTGGAGGAAAACACCTCTCGGGTGCTCGCGCTCGGGCGGGATCCAGACCGACTAACCCGTCGCTCTTCCCTGAGGGGCTCCGTCTGGCGGATTTTGTTGCTCCCTCTGCAAAACCTTGACCCGCGTACCCCGGCTAGGCTATGACGGTGGAGGAGCCCAAGCCGCCGGGTGGTTGAGCAGGCCCACGATGCTAGGCCAGCCTTGGCGGGTCCCTGGGGCTCTCCCCACCCTGGGGGCTCCTCGCGCCCCGGAGGCACCAGCCGGGTGTTTGCTGCTTGGGTGCTGCCGGTCGCAGCCCAGGGCGCCAGGTCGGACGGCCGCCAGTCTTAACAGATCGCCTGGTGAAGGAGCTGAGGAGCCGACAGGCCACCTCACCTGGAGCTTCTGCTGGAAGGACGGGGCAAACTGCTGGCTGCGCTAACCTTTGGAATCGCTCTGGTGGAAACTGCTAAAGCTCACGAGTCAGGTCGCTCGGTGGTGAGGAGGCACAGATGGCTTGGAGAGTCCTGGGTTTACTTCTCCTTCATTTAAATTATTTTTTCTCAGCTTTACAGCCATCCAGTGATCTATTCTAGGGTGAAAACATTCTCAACCTGTCCTATAAAAGCTATTCCATTGTATAAAACCCAGAATTCAAGGTCAGGAAGAGAGGCTGTGCATTACTCTCTGGCCTTCTCCTTGGGAAAGGGGGGGAGTGCAAGCCCCTTGCTCCCACAGCTATTTATGTCTTTTATGTGAAAAAAACCCCCACATTAGAACAGAGACTGAAATCCAAAAGTCATGACAGGAATGTCTCTCTCTCTTCCTAGCTGACTGTAAAAGCAGAGTATAGAGCAAAGGAGTTAACACAAAATGCAGATGCTAAGTGTCACGTATGAAAAAGGAAGAAATTATCTGTGGTAAAAAAAAAGGTTTAGTATCAGTTTATACTGAACAAGAAATCCCTTTCTCATTTATACCACCATAACCCCACTTACCTTGGATGAGTTAGACCTGATGCACTGACGGTTAGACTGTTCTTCCAGATCTCCTGTTCTGCAGATCCCAAGGAGTAGTTCCTGTCACCAGATTCCCATGACCTTCCACACACACACAGGAGGCTTTTCCCTCCTTTCCCTCTGCATTTTGCAGCCTCTTTCTTCCAGGTAATCCTAAGAAGGGCACAAGAGTATCATCTGAAGTCAGGACTGAGAAACATCCTCTCCAAACACACTGAAGCACACATGCTGCTGCAGCTGCAGGACACAGTATGTGCTGAATGCTAGATTTAGCTTCAGCTTCAAAGAGCATTACAGCCATGCAGTAAAACTCAAGCTAAACTTTTTCATCTTTTCATTTAGGTTTTCAAATGAAAGTTTAAGCAACCCACAGTTTTGCTCAGCGAATACAGCGAGCTTTGGGGATCACTTTCAAAACCACCTCATTTGCATCAATTCAGCTGATCTCTTCCTTGTTGGAGAAGATGAAAGTGTGCTTCTATACTATGTTTTCCTCTGCTCAGACAATGAGGCACTCACTCCTTTCAAAAAAAACCAAAAAAAGAACTAGATCAGCAAACTTGTTCTCCCCTTTTCCAGTGTTTCTTTGACTGCATAATTGAAACGCAGGAAAAAATGCACGAAAGCTAGAGGCACAGATGTTTACATCACAGGTACCTCAAATAACTTAAAAGTATCCTAACTGTGTATAGCCTGTGAATATATTTCATGCCTCACTCACTGAGAATTAGCATTGAAAGTCATCACAGTGAACACAGGGAACTGGATGAATTTCAATCTACTGCAGAAACCAGCCACTTATATTGTTTGATGTCATCTGCAGTCACATCACTGCAGACATCTTTTGCAAGACTAGTAAAAGAAACGTTGTCATTTTTGACATGGCTGCCTGTCCCTCTTCACTGCTCGAGTGACAGCATTCATAGCACTCTTCCCGTTGCTCAGTGTATATAACAAACCCAGGTGCAGAGATGAGTCTCCTAGGCTTCCCTTTGAAGAATGTCAGATCAGCTCTGTTTCTTTTAAAACCGCTCCCTTGGACCAGCTGACATTTATGCAAGCCACACAACACTGAGGAATCAAGATTTCAGGCAACTGATACCACCTTGGGGACACGCAAACTGTAATCTAGATACGAGCTACAAAGCAAAAATTAACAATACATGCAACTGAATGTCACTGGGGTAGGAAAACACACTGCACCATCGAGAGAGTTAAGGAAAAAGCAGGTATCAAACAGGTGAAATAATTCACATTGAGCACTACTCTTACTGGTCTTTTAACTTGTCACAGAACATCAATATTGCATTAATGTACAGCCCTGTGCAAGTTGTACCAAAGGACAAAACAGGGAATTTGTGATGGCATAAAGGAGACGGATGGGCCTACCTAATTTTAAGCACTTCTCTCAGGCGCCCAACAGGAGCCTCGTCACCTTGGGCTCTTTCTATAGCGAATGGAGAGTGGGAGAAGCACCTTCAGGGGATGGTTCTAGCCTCTTGAGGTCTGAATTGCCTTCTAGTTGTGCCTCTTGCTCTTCATTTCTCAAGAAGAAAATAAAAGCCTTAATTTAGGAATCTCTGACCTTCTCCTCCAAGCCCTCCCCATCCTCCCCTCAAAGGCCTAAAGCTCCATTATGCTTCAAAAACCTGAGAGCAACAATTAAATGCTGGGATGCAGTTTCCTGCCCGGGGCTGAGGCTGAGAAAACTGCTGTCGTGAGGGAGACACCTCTCATGGCTCAGGGAGTTATGGTTTTGTTCAGAAAAGAGCCCAGAACTTGCCCCAGTTATCCAAACATCGTATGCAAGCTAAAGTGGGCTAGAAGTGAGCTGGGAAATCTCAGCTCACGTAATGGATCTGTAGTAATGCTTCTTGCAGTGAAAAATAGCAATATTTAAAGCCTTGCCTGGAACTACAACGGTTCTCACACTAGCCTTGCAGAGAAGCAAGAGCTGAAGAAAACACCTATGTGTCAGTATATTTCCGATTCTCATGGGCATCTGGGTAGAAATAACTTTTAGAGAGATCCGTTCAAAAAGCACTTTTTATCTGCGCATTCATGGCTAACTTTCCAGAAAACAGCCTCTCAGTGAAAATTAACATAGTTTCTTGTCTGCAGGTACATATTTGGGGGTTCTGTTGGTTTACAACTTAGAGATTCTGACTGACCTCATGAAATCACTGCATCAAGAAATGTCTTCATGTATACAGTCAGGCACATACAATCAAAACCAAGTTATTTATCTCCCAAACCAATGCCATACAGATTAAATGTTGCCTGTAAAAACCTGCAAAAATACATTTACATTAAAAAATTTACACATATTCAACACTTGAGCAAACAAACAGAAATGGGGAAAGGAGAGGAGGAAATAAAAGTAATAAATGAAACTTAATTCAGCCTTTTATTTTATTCTAAATGGAAATCACTGCAGCAATGCTGCACAACATAATCAGTGGATTTTTTTCAAAAAAGGTAAAGTGCACCTTGCAGGTAAAAAATGTTGAGGAAATACTGTTCTTGACTGTGGATAATGGAGAGGGGCTAAGCATTGCTGGACTTAATGGAGGCTTCCTTATCCTGTGCATAACCAGCTTTCCCAAGACTCTGGACTGGGCAATATAAAAGTTCAAAAGGGTGAAGAAACTAATATGGTGTTAATGCTGTGTCTTTGAATGTGATGGATTTGTGATTCAGAAAACCCAAAATGGGAGAAGGATACCCACCTCGCTTGAAGACTCATCCACATACCCTGTCGAGAACTTCTAAAAGCAGAGAAGAAACTGAAGCAGAAAAAGGAGTATGGGGTTTTATTAAGCTGTTATTCACAGCTTCCTCTGGTGCTAAAATTTTAAAAGGCAACTGATTTTTTAAAGCCAGATAAAGTTTCTGCATGCTTTCAGTCACTAGGACTCCTTAGCAAATTACTTCTAAATTCAGTGTGCCCACAATATCCATACCCTGGGAAGAGGTGGGTTTGGCCTGCTGGAGAGTCTGCCAAGCAAGGGCTCAGCAATGGTCCCGAAGGTTTAGTGTTGCTTGGCCGCGAGCATCCATTTGCCGGTGAAGCAGCCGTGCCTGGGCGGCGTGCCAGGGCCATGCAAGGATGCTTAAATGCACATGGACCCAGACACAGCCCAGTGAGACGCTGCTGGCAGCAGCTCTGCCAGGGTCTAGTGACACGCACACACAATATATGTATATATTTATGCATATGTATGCAAACTTCAATGCTTGGGCCTAACTTCCCAGCTCCCATCTGCTGTGCACAGTGTGAAACGTCTCGCTGTGCAGGAGCCAGAACGGTCATGTGTTCTGCAGAAATTCCACTCGCGCTCCATTTTAGTAAGTTTCCAGAGGCGCACCTTGTGCTGACCCCGGGAACAGAGGTGATTTGCATTCACATGCAAGAATCGGAGGTTTAGCCGCTGCCTTCCTCTTCATTTTCTCCATTTGACCTATTGTTTTTCTTCAGCTCAGCTGGCATATATACTGCATTATGCTTCCGACAGCGGAGAGTACATTAAGATTCAGGGGATTCTCTACATCCTATCCGCATTTTTCATTACAGCTATTGATATTATGTATTAAAAGACTAATGATTTGGAGCCTCTAATATCAGGAAATGATGTCTCTAATGATGCATCTTTGACCTCAGGCCTGAAATCTGCAGCATAGTTTCCTTGTCTCATGTGGATGTTTCCTAAAAGCCTGGCTGAGTAGTTTGTTGGCTAGTACAGCAGCTGCTTGAGTCTTCACCTTTGCCACTTCATTGTACTTGCTGTTCTTCACAGAAGAGTACTGACTGCTTAGAAAACAAGCCAGGGCAGTACGGGTATTTGAGTCAAAGTATGTGGCGGGTGGGAGCAGCTTCATTCTGTAAGTTGTTGGTAAAACGTTTTATCTAAATTTCCTCTGGTTTGCTAGATGCACTGAATTTTGTTATCACGCAAGAACAGCTTAAATCTACTCTGCAGTTAGACAAAGAGGAGAAGGTTGATAGAAGCAGATGGCTGATCTAAAGATGCACTGTATTAGTTCAGGACTGGTCCCGCAGCATGCTTCATATGAGTGGAAGTCTTCATATGATTGGGACATCAAGATTTTTAACAAAGAAACTTAAAATTTCAGAGCGGTCAGTCCTGTCATGCCTGAAGACAAAGTATGAATATTCAGCTCACTCTGACCTGCCTTATTGTTTTGCTGGTGACTTGATTCCCTGAGTTTCCCTTCATGTTGTGGAAAAGAGTTTTTAAAGAAGAGTGCCAGCATGCATCTTCAGCATGGAAATAATAATCCTTCCTTCAAGGAAGCCATAAGAAAACATATATAGGTAAATGAACATTTCAAAAGCCAAAGAAATATTAGGCAGCCAGAAGAACCTTTATTTTTAACAATGTTTCAGCCACACACGTTTTGCCTTCACTGGCAAATGTGTAGATGTGTAAAGTTTCATTACCAAAGTCGTTTCTATAATCCATTTATTGGTCTGAATTTTTTTCTCTGTAGGCTTATTTACTGTATACAAACACGATGATGTAAGGTTTGCCTTAGGGAACTGAACTAACATCATTACTCTGTAGTTTACACTTTTTATTAAGGTTTTCTTATTAAAACTGCCACTTAAAAAGGCCAGTTCTGAACGCCTTCATTAATAAAGAGCTCCTCATGTGAATATGTGCTCCAAGATATGAATTAAGTACTGATCCTGCAAAATCATAAACATGTCATAAACGTGCTTAATTTTATACACTTTGAGTGACTCCATTCAATTCTCAAAAAAACAGGACTCTCAAGCTGCAATTCAGCAGAGTACTCAGACATATGCCTAAAGCCACCCTTATTCAGTAAAGCCCTTCCGCAGGTGGATTTTCACTGACATACTCAAGCATATATTTAATTTTAAGCACATGCTTAGGTGCTTTACTGAGTTGGGGCCACCACAACTTGAATGAAGCATAGCAGTAAGCCCATGTAGTATGGTCTATGACTTCATATGAAAGGTAGTCAAATACGTATTTCCAAATATATATAATGCAAAAGTTAAATCAATAAGGTAAAACACTATTTTGCAAGCTCTTCATAATCAGTAATTGATTAAAAACAGCGTGCTTGATGGCAGATGCCCCTTTCTCAATTAAGATCTCACAGGAATGCACTACATCCGGAACTGGAGGACAGATAGTTGAGGAACAGATCTCTGACTATATACTAATAATTTGAGTATAATCTGTGTTGGCAGTATTTTTTCAATTAATTATTTAAAGATACAGAGTGTATCCCAAAGTTCAGTGGTCCTAACTTTTCTCCTATTCTAATCAATATGAAATTTGACAATAGGAATTCAAACAACCTTGTGTAGTCACTGAGAACATTTTGTTTTGCCTTTAAATCTTAATCTATAATAAAATGCAATAGCAATTGCATCCTCCCACGTATTCGCATGCCACATAGAAGGAGACAACATTGGACTATTTCATATACAACTGCATAGAGTGGTTATAGTTTTGTCTTCAACAGCTCCTGTTTCTTCTGACTATGGTCCAGAAGGCCCAGTGACTGCCTCAGGAAAGGCAGTCCCATTCATTGTGGAGTCACATGTATAAAAAGAGAACATGGCAGAACAGAAGGTCTTCTATATACAGTGTCAAAAGATATCAAAAACTCTGCTGAGTGACTAAAAGAAACTAAAAATGAAAGGAAAATAAACTTGAAGCAATAGTATTAGAAAAACAGCTCTGCACTGGTCTTAAAATGATATATCTTGCAACCTTCATATGAAGGTTTAATAATAATTTCAGGTGAGCTGCATAGCCTACTTTATGACTTTACCACAAGAGTTTTACAGGTCACCCCAAACCCATGCCAAGAAACCTTTTTACTACAGCGTCATGCATTCTTTATTAATACTGCAGACAGTTCTGAGAGTCTCAGCCAGAAAGATATGGACAGAGATGAGGGAATTATGAAGGGGGCGGGGGGAAGGCACAAAATTGACTAAATGGTCAAAAGACTAATATGTGGGGAAAGATGCAAATAGTCAACTCTGTGTCATTCAGACGACAAGAAGATGAAGAATGTAAGAAACAAGAACAAAGAGAAAATCTAAATGCATTACAAAATAGCAACATAATTATAATGAGATAAAATGGGAGAAAGGCTATCTGTAGTTTAGCTATCAGGAAACGTCTCTTACTGCTAAGACCTATTAATATCTTTTCCTAGAGAAGTGGCAGAAGCCCTAGCACCAATTTAAAACTAACTGCAGAAAAACGGAGAACACTCTGCAGAAGAGCAGCGCTCCCCACGGTGGTGTGCTGGATGATGAAAGAGGTGTTCGCCTGACATCCAGTGCTACAGCTTTAATGAATCTTCATTTTCTGAGTCTTCCCCCTTAAAAATGACAATATGCAAGTTCTATAAAACATTATGGGCTCTCTTGACTGCTCTAAACTATAGTGATGTGCAGGCAGATGTTTTTCACCTGGTCCAGATATTTTTTTCTATATTTTTTCTCCTTCTGCAGCCCTGCTTTTCCTTGCAGGGCGGTGAATGGGAGCCAGGAGTACACTTGTGAGAGAGCAGCTGTTTTGAACTGGAGCAGGCACACCTCTGCCAGGGTAATACAAAGAGCAGTTAGAGAGCCACTGACAGTTCAAAGTGTCTTGCTTTCATTATGCTGCACCTGCCATCAACCCTGTTACATCTGTTAAATTCCCTTTAGAGGAATGTTGTTTTTATGAGGAAAAATGAATAGCTCCCTTTTACTAGATGAAAACCTGTAGATGTATGAAGTTAAGACAATTATTAATATTAAACTAACATCTACCATTTAATAGCAGCTTCTCTTGGGACTAAAGCAGTGACATGAGTTACTATTGTTGCAGAAGGAGACACTTGCAGTATACTATAAAAGCAATGCTCTGCTTACGTGTGCAGAGCCACATGTGACAAACTGTGGCAGCTTTCATGGGTTTAACGAGTCTCTTTGGAGTCCCTCTCTCTCCAGTTAGTCATACGCAAAGCAGGGAAAAATCTGTGTGCAAATACATACGTCATGTGAGTAGCTGCACACCGAACAGCAGGAAGCATAATGAGCAAAGAGATGGGTTTTCCTGTGATCTCTTTTTGTTGCTCCATACATGACTGAAAAAAAGGTCCAGGAAACAAAAAAATAGGCTGAGTTTTTGGTTATACCCAGACTCCAGGGTGCAGGGTATGATATGAAGTGGCAGGCTTCAAACTCTGCTTTTTATCCCTCGTCACTGCTATGTTAGGGACAAGTGTTCCCAATTTGGTCCTACAGTATCAGAAAGTAAAATAAGAAGTTTAGTGTACCCCCAAAACTTCCTGCTGCACGTTTTCTTCTCTAAACTCATCCCCTGCCTACACTGCATTGACAGCAAGAGCATGTGGTAGTACCTTCTCTCTCAGCAGGGCTGTAGAGCAACTGGCTCAGCCCTTCCTTGTGGTGTTCCTCTTTGTGGGGTTGACTAGAATGTTGTGTCTAAACTTCACTAGGCTATAAGGTGGCTGTTTTGCTTCTGAAGATATACCACCAAATGGTATGGCAGTCTGGCGTTGTACTGGTGTGTAATGAGGGGTGTCATTACCCATGAGAAATACCAGTCCTTGCAGTGCCCTAATATCACACTTTATCTTGTGTGACTTTCTCACAACTGTTACGGTTTTCAGCAAAACATGTCGGAGTAACAGTCAGCAAAGGGTTCAAAGCTTTCTTTATGCACTGTTTTTTGGTTTTGTATTACCAAGGTAGAGACCCTTAATTTGTGTTTGGAAAAGACAATTACGCTTCTAAATGCAGTTATGCACTGTGTGGGCAGTGATGTGGACTGTACTGAAATTTAAGTTCCAGGGGTATTGTTCAGCTTTACAGGTCACTTATCAATCTAATCAATGAAAACCATTATAGTCTGGCTAGTTTCTCCTATGAGTAACCCAAAGCAATGGCCCAAAACCCCAAGTTAAAATATAAAAAATCTTGCATGATAGGATGATCTCCAGCGAGAAGTGCTTGCCCATCAATTATCACATTATGAGTGCTACCAAACCAAATAACTATTATTATTAGTCATCAGCAGCTATGTTTGGTTCAAGAGTTATTTGGCAGAATAAAGTTGCCTCAAATTGCCTATTTACTGCTCTTCTTGTTCAGTCTTGGTTTTATCCACTGTTTGTCCTTTATCAGTGCTCTTCTCAGTCTTATCATCCCCTTTTTCCTCCCAACGATCCTTGAATAATTGCTTTCTTCAATGCTGTCCTGTTTTTCTAGCCACATGTGTAAAAGATGTAACTCCTGTTCTCAACTGTGTCAATAAGGCGTGCTGGACTGTACTTATTAAAATAGGTGCAATAAAATAATTACAAATAACACCCAAATATTGAGTTCCCATTGAAATCTTTTCTCCTGTGTGGTAAAGTAAGTCCCAAGTAATCTGTAAGACCAGTAACTACATAGTCATAGCAGCTTGCTCATAGGAAATCTATAAAGGATCCATCAGCTCTGATGTTTTGAATTGAGAAAGGCTTAGCAGCATGGACTCCTGTATCCATAAAACTCTGAACAGTTTGGGACCTGCTCAGATGATTTTCACCTGCTCTGCAGAGGTGGTTAAAATCCACTTTGATAAAACTGGAACATGAGCAGCTCCAAGCCCAGCAATAGGAATCTCCCAGAAGGCAGGAGATCTCCCACAGCACCACAAAATGTTCATGACTGAATGCAAGAACAACCTGATAGAAAATCTGAGGTTTTCTTCAGTCTTTCAAGTTTGGTTTTTTTTTTTTAAAAGAAGCAGCTAATTTGCTTTATCCTGGTTTTTTTTGTTAACAAGACACCATTTTTAGGTATAATTAGTACATTTAATTATATGTACTGTGTACACACACAAATGTAAGTGAATGCCACTGGGAATGTAATTTTTGTGTCTGGTTTCATGTAGGAATAAGCTTTCTGTAAGAGTTCAGCATGTGCACCTTTCTGTGCGCTGGTCATCCATTCACCTCAAAACATGTTAACTATTACCAGTCTCCACTGAAAAGGACAGAAGAGGAAAGTTCTCAGTTTTTACTAAGCTCCTACATGACTAAGAAAATAAGCTTGCTGTCAGTTATAAGAGACTGACCAAATTATTTCTTCTTCCCTGTCATCCATAAAGAGGAAGCAGCAAAATGATCAACTCATATGAGAAATAGTGTGGGGAAGGACTGCTCATTAAACCCCAGTCATAGGAGAAGTTTGACTAGAGCTTAAAAGGAGACGAAAACTTACCTTACACAAAGCCACCAGAAACTAGGCTTTACAAATCACAGAACTATTTGTTAACTTTGTAGTTGTTTCTTCAGGTCCTTTATTTACAGGTTATCCATGAATCATCAGCTATTTTTCAATATTCAGTGTGCATCATTAGTAAGTTTTTGCCCCAGCTACCTCTGTTTTTTGGGTTGTTTTGAGATACATGTAGAGTAATACCTTCATCAAGTCTTGCTATAAGGCACCTCTGCTTATTCAGTATAAAGCATTGCTCACAGACATAAGTAAATCCAACTTCGGTGGATTCCAGAGTTCAAATGGCCTGGAGTGCCCCGGAGTAACTATTCTGACACTAACTGCCTGAAGATTCATAGTGATATGGGGGCAAAGAACTTTAGAAACACCACCAACAGAATTCACTTACATATAGTAGCATTGCTACCAGTGCCTGGAAATCCTAGTCATTCTAAATGTAGCCTCAAAGAGAACAAATATGCTCAAGAGAAGACCAAATATCAGCATGTTTTTAGGGTAAGTTATTGATTATTGAACCAGAAATGCTACCACAATACCTCTTATTGACCTGCTTTCCTTGGTAGTAAAGGTTAGTAACAACTGTCTTTTCACTCTAGGGTGAAAAATTACATTATTATGAGATTCTGTAAGAGTGTGCAAAAAACTGTGATGAAAAAAAAGGTGATAACTATCTGATTAGGTGTGTCATCATGGCATAGGAACCTGTAAATAAACATAACTTCTAGGATATCTAGTAGAATAAAACATCACTAGGATTTTTGAAAATAAAGCATTTCTGGATTATTCACTGCTACAATCAAATAAGCACCTACTCACTAAATCAAAGCAAATTCCTAAATGTTAAATGCTTCCAGGAGAAAACTGAAGAGGAAATAAAGATGACTGCTTTGTTTCAGATTTAGGTCTGAATTTCCAGCAATCTAATTAAGACTTACTCTAGTCTTGCCTACTTAGACAAAAAGCTGCAACTCTTTAAAACAGAGATCAAAGCTTGATGGTAGATTTACTAAATAAACTGCAGTTGTCACATTTAGAAAGGTGAGCCAAAGGACATGTATCTGAGGTGGCAAGCTTTCTCCTCTGAGTAGCACAGCTTCAGGGAAAAAAATGTAGAATGGGTTACAATAGCAGCCTTGCTTCATTTTAAAAGTGGGGGCAGTGAAATTTCGGGTTAACGGCAGTTCACTGATATCTTCATGAGGCAATACTTTGGCTAGATTGTAGCACACTTTGTGATCTAACAATGAATACTTAAATAGAAAATATGCCACTGTAATAAGCCCCCACAGTAAAAAAATTAATATTAATGTAACGAAAAAATTGTTCTTCCTTTTGAACCCAGTGAGGACTGCAAAGACAGTGATTATTAAAGAATTCAGCTGGTTTCAAAATTGACCTTAACCTGGAAAAAGCTAGGCAGAAGCAGAGGGAAAACTGATTAAAAATTCAATGCAGCATTTCATGGCCTTGGTAACCTGGGACTGGGGTACTCAAGAGCTACTGACAGCTTGCATTTCAAAGCTGATTTGTAAAGTTGCCAATAGGTCAGTAATCAGTAACTTTACAGACCATGCAGCTGACACAGAAAGCCAAAAAGGAACAACAAAAGACATAATTGGATCTTAGGACCCAAAAGATGCCATGAACGCATTCATTTTTGGCACTACGTATGCTGCATGTTGCGACAAGATATGGTTATAATGAAGGTGATTTGCATATTTTTCATGAAGTTTGGATGCACTGAATTATAAAAATAACCCCCTAACATGAAGCTATTTCACTGGCACTTAGAAACCTCATTTGAAACATTGACAGAATCATGGAAGAAGTTTGTGATGAAAACAAAAAGCAAAAAAAAAAAAAAAAAAAAGTCTGTTAGGTCATCATAGGCATCTGCCTTCAAATGCTGAATTACTTACTTCAGTTTATTTAAAAGTCTTTTGTCGAGATTTAAACAGCTCCAGTAAATAAAGATTACATCAGATCCAGAGGGAAACTTTTTAGCAGTCTAATGACATTCATATTTGCCAAAGGAAAGAAACAATAAAGGAAATCACCACAGTAACTACAGACAACTTAAAACTTCACAGCACTTAAATCTTCAGACCCAAATGGGAAAGTTCTTACCCAGCTGCTGCTGATTTCAGAGAGTTATGAGGTTTGAAAAGGACTAAGCATATCGTGTCAGGGCCTACTCCTTCCTTGTAATGTCCCCTTGTCCTTCCTCCTCTCTTGTCAACAGCCCTGAGGACTGGATATGATAGTTTATATGCAGAGGGTTGATGACCATGTGCAAAGCTGCGTCCTATGTCATAAGGCACTGGGGTCTGCCCTCTCATATATTTATCTGGTGTTTGTTTCACATGGGAACTGCCAGCTCTACCATCTTCTTGCTTTGGGTGGTACCGTCCCACCATGGTCTGTCTTTCGGTGTGCTCGGCTTTGACAATACTTAGCCTCAGCATAGCTGGGGTCTACAAAATCTGAGGGAAAGTAGACTGTGTTGAGGTGTAACTTGGATTGCCATCGTGTATTGAGTTTGCATGGCCAGGTTTTGGGAGCAGGTGGCTTCTGTGAGAAGCTGCTGGAAGCTTCCCCCATGTCTGACAGAGCCAATACCAGCCGGCTCCAAGATGGACCCGCTGCTGGCCAAGGCCAAGCCCAATAGCGATAGTGGTAGTGCCTCTGGGAGAACAGGTTTAACACGGGGGGAAAAAAAACCCAAATGGCGAGAACAACAGCAGCCAGAGAGAGGAGTAAGAATATGTGAGAGAAACCACTCTGCAGACCCCAGGTCAGTGCAGAAGGAGGGGGAGGAGGTGCTCCAGGCACCGGAGCAGAGATTCCCCTGCAGCCCGTGGGGAAGACCCTGGTGAGGCAGGCTGTCCCCCTGCAGCCCAGGGAGGTCCACGGGGGAGCGGATCTCCATCTGCAGCCCGGGGAGGACCCCACGCCGGAGCAGGTGGGTTCCCGAAGGAGGCTGTGACCCCGTGGGAAGCCTGTGCTGAAGCAGGCTCCTGGCAGGACCGGCAGATTTGTGGAGAGAGGAGCCCACGCTGGAGCAGGTTTTCTGTCAGGACTTGTGACCCCGCAGGGGACCCACGCTGGAGCAGTCTGTGCCTGAAGGACTGCAGCCCAGGGAAGGGACCCACACTGGAGCAGTTCGTGAAGAACTGCAGCCCGCGGAAAGGACTCATGTTGGAGATGTTTGTGAAGGACTGTCTCCCATGGGAGGGACCCCACAGTGGGGCAGGGGCCGAGTGAGGAGTCCTCCCCCTGAGGAGGAAGGAGCGGCAGAGATGACGTGTGAGGAACTGACCCCAACCCCCATTCCCCATCCCCCTGCACCACTGGGGGAAGGAGGGAGAGAAAACTGGGAGTGAAGTTGGGCCAGGATGGAGGGAGGGGTGGGAGGAAGGTGTTTTTAGGATTTGGGTTTATTTTCTCATTATCCTACTCTGATTTGATTGGTAATAAAATAAACTAATTTTCCCCAAGCTGAGTCTGTTTTGCTCATTATTGTAATTGCCGAGTGATCCCTCCCTGTCCTTATCTCGACCCACGAGCCTTTCATTATATTTTCTCTCCCGTCCAGTTGAGGAGGGTAGTGATAGAATGGCTTTGGTGGGCACCTGGCGTCCAGCCAGGGTCAACCCACCACACACCGTCATGGCCAGCTTTTCAGTTCCACCAGCAACAAGTCTGTCCCACTACCATGAAGAAGACCCTCACCCATGCTCACTATAGATACATCTAACCAGCCCAGGGAGAAAAGTCACCCCTTGAGAAGGCAAAACATGGAGAGACCTTTGCAGCACACCAGATACCCTCATGTGGATCAAGCTAAGAACAAGTAATATTTCTGCTATGTTTATTACAGATCCGGATCTTAAAGGTTTCTTGTTGTCATGACTGTAGCATGCTTGGCAAATCTTTTAGTTCTTCTCATGAATTCTTGTTGCTCCTGTGCCTGGTCTTTCTGACATTCAGTTTGCAAATATCTACCTATGCATCTATAGTTACCATGTATTTCCACTAGGATGTTATAGCTTTGTATTTGTTGTATTCACTTCAAAGAAAAAAATGTATAAATATTAACATAGAATTGCATATTCCTCTGGTCATTTATCATTATTTTTCTCTTTTCAATACACTAGTGATAAATATATGCCAGTTTGAGGATTACATAATTTATTTTTAGGGATTTTTTCAAGTTCTTATTTCCTACAGGTTCCCTGCAGGAATTAAACTGTGAGTATACAAAATTTGAATATGTAATCAATCTAAGGATTTGTGGATCCTCATTTATTAGAACAGCAGGCTTCTTTACTGGGGCTTCAGAACAAGTAATGGTCAGCTCTAGGTTTTTGCTCTTGAAGGATTTTTCTCTCAGGTTTATAGGAAAAAAAATCTTAAGTGAGTTTGCTGTTATTAGGTAGAAACTGCTACTTCTGCCTTTTGAACTGGAAGGATTTAAATGGCAAAAAGCAAAACCACAAATGCAGCAGAAGACCTGCTTGTGACCTATTGCATCCCACTCCTAGGAAACTATGGTATTATACTATAGTATTAGCCATGAGTTTTTCTAGATGTGCACCTTGGATGCAGCTTCTGCTTGTTTGCTTTGCCAGGTACTCTGCAGTAGAAACATGAGACTCGTGTGAAAAGAGCCGAATGTCAGAGATCATCCATGGTGACATGAACACAAGTTTCCTCTACATTTTTCTCAAAAAGTGTTAGTTCAGCAGAAGATACGGGAAGGGAAAGGAAAGGCAAGGCAAGGCATGAGGGGGAATCTGCATAATCTTCCATGATTTTTGTAAACTGAGTGGTATCAAGGCTTGATGTGGTTATAACAACATGAAGTGTCATAAAATGAATGTAAGTAATACAGTTCTGTCATTACAATGCCAGACTTACTCTTCTGTCCCCACCAACTCATTCCAAATGCAAATCTATTCATACTGAGTTCTTGTGAAGGAAGAATGTGATTTATTTTTGAATATGCAAGTGCCAAACTTTAGATATGGAAGAGATATTACACAAAATATGGTCAGAGGATATAGCTATAATTAGTGAGGGAAAATAAAAGAAACCAAAATGAATATTTTGTTAGTGAAATCTTCCTTTCAATCAGTAGGAACCTTGTAGTTCCATAAGCTACATGCATAGGCCTAGGCATTGAAAATATTGCAATTTCTGGAGCAGTTGGTTAATGAAACTAGTGCAAACACTGAGCTGAAGGTACTTAAATCTATTCAAACCTGATTTTAATTGAACAGGTCATAGAACCAGTTTGGATCTAGGGCAAATAATTTCCCACTCTAGACATATTTTTCCAGGTCAGAGGGCAATTTGTTGACACGAAAGAAATGGGAGGTCTGGTAGCAACTTGCTGCCTACACTACTGCTGGGTGTGACGCGTAATTTGCAGTGACTTTTTAGCCTTTTCTACCAGCATTTGGAAGGAAGGCATGCTGTGATGTGCATGCATGCATGCCTAACTTAGCCACCCAGGGGATGTGCATATCTTGTCAGGTGCTCAGTGAAACAGGCAGGACTCCACAAGAGGTGTTCTTTGCTTGCCCTGCACCATTCGTTCCTATAATTTAATAAGCTGATGGCCTGTCTACTCCATTTTAAAAACTGTTAATAACTGATACATTCACTAATGTGTTCACACACACACAAACGAACAAGTTTGTGTAAAATCATGTGAAAAAGTCCAAGCTTGCAAACCCTCCTTTGTTTCAAATACTAATTGATGTTGCTAAGAGACAATAGTGTTGTTATCTATTGCATCATTTCCAAACCCAGACACTTAAACTCAAAGAAATTAAGAGTTGAGGGTTTTAAAAATTTCATACTCCCACATAATAAAATATGAACATACAATTCCTATCAAATAGAAACAAACACACTACAACTCCTCCCCTACTCTGACCCTAAATCAATATTATCAGCCTGATTTTTCAGAAGTACTTACTTCTTGCAGCTCTGTAATATTTCAAAAGGAATTCTTCATGATTGGTACTTCAGAAAAAAACAAGCTTTGTTTTCTACCAGCAATCTAAATGAATGCACTTCTTTGAAAGAGAATGTGAGAATGATTTATGTGCACATTAACGTCATGTATTGATCAACTGCTTAGTCATATGTAATTTTACTATTATTTGATATTATGGTTATTCATTAAGTGCCAGGTATGTGATTCCAAAGAAATATCACTTATCAAATTTTAGTGAAATAACACATGGAAAATTGACTACCAGATATTTCTTAGTTAAATGCATCCCTTAAAAGAAAATATTTGGGAGGGATTCATCTCACCTAATTTTTAGCCATCTGAAAGTTGGGCACTTAGCCTAAGCTACTTGCTTAAGTTCCTCTACAAGCAATGGAGAGAGATTGTGATAGAGAGCAATTCATCCCGTCTATATCTCAGACACCTACCTTAAAATGGGATGAATTGCCATTTGGAGGAACCTATCGTTCTCCATTTACTATAAGGGTAACCTGGACAAATAGCTTAGATGAAACCCCTACCTTTAGATGGCTAAATGTAGTGAAGATGAATTTTACTCTAAATCAATATAATAAAAATAATACATAAAAGGCACAATGCACAGGTCAGAGTTAAGGCAGTTGTGATGAAATATATATTTTCTTGTTCTTAGTAAGAAGAACATAGGAGTTTTGCGTGCCAGGAAACTTCAAGATTTGCAAGGACCCTAAACTATTAATTTCCTTGCTTTCGATTCTGCTGGTTCTAAGTGAGTTGATAAGTAACTACACTGTTTATCACTGAAGTCTTTTTAAAGGCTTTTCATGTAGTTTTTCAAAAAAGGATCAAGTGCTTGTTATGTGTACAGGAACAGGTACAAGTCCTGAAGCAACAGCAGCACCTATTGGATTACCTGCCAGTTATGCTAAACACAGTCACATCTTTGAAGGCATGGCAGTGATTGTGCTAGCCTCACTTCCTTTCAAAACAGCAACTGAAAAAAAAGTCATTATTCTTCTGTTGTAAGTAGACTAGAAGGTGTCTGGCAACATCAGCTTGGTGCTACACAGCTCTCTACCTCACATGTTGAGACCCCTTCCCTGTTCTGGCAGTCTCCTTCCTGAGACTCTCTTCCCACAGGATTGTCCCTCTGGGCCCCAACAGCCCTGCTGATCACCTCCTCTTCCGCACTTTTACGGTGAACAATGAAGAAAGGATGCAGCTTTTCAAATACCAAGGAAGAATTGAAGCGATAACCTGAGGACAGTAAGTTATTAATTACTGCTTCCAGAGGAAATGAGTCAAACTGGTTGGAGGAGCAGATCCTGCAGGATCGTGCAGAAGTGTCAGCTATTTTACTGGTTCCCAAAAGCTTAAATTACAGCATCTGTAAATCTTCAATGGATTGAATCGACTTCCTTTTAATTCTCAACATTTTATAAGTATTTATTTCTATTGACATGTTAACTGTTCAGAGGTAAACCAACAAGCCTGAAGTTTTAATATCTCTTAACAAAAGTACTTTAATTCATTTAAATTTGTTGGATGGAGCAGAGAGATTTAAAAACATTATCACTGCTTTTAGTGTCTCCTATGTAGTAGTTAACTTCATGTGGGCACTACTGATCTTAAAACTTTTACTCTGACCACTCTAAATGTAACTTTGGGATAGCAGCTACTGTTTGTTCAGCAAATACATCTGTGTGTTTTTCAAATGGACTAAATATACATAGACTGTGGGTAAATATAAATAGACAGTATACATAAGAGACGAGAATGGCCTTGACTACACCCTCTTCTGAAGGAAGTTTGTTGTAAATTGAGATTCTGACCATTGAGAAACTTCACAAAAGCTGCTTGAAGAGGAACTTGTTAAACAACCAGGAGGATCCAGAGAAGACTCACAGCAGCAAGGGCAATACTGCTCCATGTAGCAAATTGAAAGATGATGCTACTAAAAAGGCAAAGACAAATATAAACAAGTGAAAGCAAGTATTTTTTTAAAACTTTGCTACTGCTGTAGGTATCCTGAAAGCAATTCATAGAAAGCTTGGTTAAGTCATACTAAAATCACATTCACTGAGGATGGAAAACACATCTTTGATTACCTACTCTTGTTCTTTCATTACAGATGATCAGAGAGGGTTCCCACCCTTTGTGTATAAATTATTTTTTGCCTGATGCAAAGGCAAAGGTGGTGCAGCAGGCATGGAGGTGGGAGGCACTTTGCAGCCTGAGACAGGCTGGGCAATAGTTTTACATAACTGAATGCCTTCAAAGGGAGACTCTGGCACACACGTGGAGCCGGGCAAGCATCACTCTATTGTCCCAGTGATGTTAGAGTAAAAGAATTTTGGTTTTACATTCACACCACTAATAGCATCAAATGTTTATGGAAATACCTAACAAATAATTAATAACACATACATGGGCTAATGAAGATAAAAGGAATGAGAATGTCTGTGAATTTTTAATCTGAAACCTAAAGAAAATGTCATTAATTAGATTTTTGTGACATTAAATTTCTAAAGTTACTTTCTGTTTAACATTTTATTTTTAACCTTTTTAAAAACACGCCATTTTTGTACCATATATCTTTTCTTCTTCAAATTATCAGCAACTATTCTAACAAAAAATCTTGGGCTGAATTGGCAAAACTCCTTCCTGCTGGAGACACCACTGATTAATTTGTTCCAGTATCCAATTGATCACATCATTGATTAAAAAATCCTGTTTAGATCATCACTGGAAATATTTCTACTGTTCACTTTTATAGCACATTAAATCCCAGTATCTCAGAGTATTCAGAAACATTAATGAATCTTCACAGCTTAGGTACTAAATAGGAAGTAATATCCCCCATTTAAAAAAAAAAAAAGCTAAACTGTGTGACATAAAGACAAGCTTTGGTCCAATACCAGTTGCCTCAATACCGGAGTAACTAGATGAAAATCTCTGACCTGTTTTATGCAGAAGGATCAGACAAGATGATCTAATGGTCCCTGATGGCTTAAAAATCTATGGAACTGCCAAATGACTTCTGCAAGGCCACGGGGTGAGTGACTGAGAGCTACTGAATTGTACATATCAACAGGAAACAATTACACAATTACTATGTTCTCCTCTATCCGTATAAATACAGCAGAAAATAATAATCCATGAGTTCTTGGATTATTATACTACTTTTGATTATGATACAGTATTTCTGGGGGCATTGTTCTTAACAAGCAAGTCTACTGGTTAATTGTTAATATTAAAATTTTGTTAAATCCACTCCATGATGGGTTAAAACCATTTCAACTTTACTCAAAGAACACATGTCCACCATAAGAAGTAAGGAAGTAAATACCCGGGTGCATAATCCCACTGTTCTATTTGCACATGTAAGTGACAGGAAAGCTCTGTAGTCCTCTCTAAGAGTAAAATATCTTAAATAATTTTATGGGAAAGCATGTTCCCTAATGACCTGGACAATCAGATGTTCTGACAACGTCAGACTTCTAACAAGGTCACTATGAAAAAGAAAAGCACTGTATAGTAAACTAATGAAATAGTTAAGAAAATATAGATTAGCATTTTTACTTTTGATCTTTCTTTATGAGAACATGGCATTGAATATTTAAGGTACACTATATTTTACAATAAAGTCCTAACAAAGAACACAACTCATCTAGTTTGCAGGACTATATTGGGTCAAAGCGTTTGTTGAACTGTATAACTGACTTGCAATTACTCTTGCCGTGTTGTCTCCCAGCCTCTTAAGAATTCATTTGTAAATTCACTTTATAATATATATATTTAATGCAGTTTGCCCTAGACAAATCTTTACAAATATTTACGCCTATTTTCAAAACTTTCATCAGAGAGCAACATCAGAAGATATCATTAGGTAATCCTCTGATATACACATTGCATCAGTTCTGCTTTCAGATGGAGTTTTGCATATGCCAGTATAACTTCTCATTTTGCCTGTGACATATAGCTATATGGCTGTGATCCTCCATTTGCTGTTATCCACTATCTAGCTATTCTATTTTGGTATGCGCTTGCTGAAAAGTTTGGGTGACAGAAATATTATATCACCGTTGGAGAACCATTTCTTGAAGAAGAAATAACACTCAAACCACCTTGCAAACAGCCTGCTCAATCCCAGCAGTGTTTCAAACCTATCCCTCTCCGAGGCTGACACCATGCAATCCTTTGCAGAGGGCACAGATGTCATCCTACTGTTGAAAAAGAGCTGCTGCAAAGAGACCGTAGCCTCTATTTGTCTATTAAGTGATGGATTGCTATTCAAAGCTGTCAAAACCACACTGCGCCTGAGATTCCCAGCCTGTGCTGAGAGGACATGGTCTGTTGTCCTCCCTCCCCACACATTAAGAGTAGATTAACTTCAAAAATAAAATATAGCTTCTGAAGTCATAGAAGGCAAGGTGTTTTATTAGGTCCAGTGATTAGTTTTAGGTCATGATTAGTTTTCTATAGTGTGCAGCAAGAGATATCATAATGAAGTTGCCATCATTTCTAGTTTTTTACAGACAGCTGTCACAGAAATGGCAGGAATTGTTCCAAAGTGTGGGACAGCTTTCCATGGTGAGGTGGAAGCCAGTGAGGCAAGGAAGGTTCATTTATTTAGGATTTGAGCTCAGCAAGTGAAGTTAACATTTTGTAAGGGTTTCACTGGAGCACAGTCCCACCAATACCAGAGGAAAAGCCCTATTCTTAGTCCTCCCTGATCTCACAACTCTGCAACTGCTGTGTAGGACCTCTGTCAATAGCCTCAGCAGCCTTCATGTTTTCACTCAAATCATAGAATAGATTAGATAGAGGGGTTTTATGAATATATTATTAATTATTTTTAGGTTAAGACAATTATTAATACATTTTTTTATTTAAAAAATTGTGAAATTTGATCTGTAAGTAAAATGCCTTCCATATCCCATTACCAACACTGGGACCAGGCCAAGCCTGATCTCAGAAGGTTGGTTGCCAGATCCACTTAAAGTTTCTGGGTGAAAGCGAGGGTAAACCAGTGAAGATGGATGCCAGTCCTTGTTATTTGCAATGGGGCAGAAGACAGGATGCCATCAGGGAAGCTAATGGTCCGTTAGCTGCTCTGTGAGGGCCAGGCAGGGGACAGGAGAATATGGACATGCCAGAGACGGTGGGAGCAGCGGGGAGGGAAAATGCATTCGGAAACGGGACAGCAAATTGAGTGAGACTAATGTAGGGACCAGGAGGGATGCAGAGGAGGGGCAGACAAGCGTGAAGATGAGGATGCGGAGTCAGAGTGCAGGCGAATGTGCTGTAACAGAGTGGAGGAAAATGCCAAGTAGGAAATTGTGAGAAGAGGAGGAAGTATGGAGGTCAAGCAAATGCTGTGGCATGGGAGCTATGCGAAAACATGCAAAGAGAATTCAAGCAGGTAGCTGCTCCCGCAGCTGGGATAGAGAAACCTGAGTCTCAGGGGTTCTAGTAGATAGAGTCTCTTGGATCAGTGAGCTGAGAGGTTGCATTTCTGCGGGGGTTTTTAAGAAAAAACTTAAAACCTGAAAAAATGCCACAGACAGGGAAGGGATGATGGGAGAAAGAAGGAAATGGGAGTTTCTCACTAATGCTAAAAAGAAGAGAAAAGGGAACAAAAGGGAGTTTGATTTACATATAAACCAAGAAGCCCGTAGTGATTTTAGGCAGCCACAAATATGGGCACTCAAGCTCAATGTTTTCAAAAGCTTGGATATGGCAAAACTACATTGTCATTAAAATTATTGACTATTTTGGAAGCTTATTTTTTACAGATAAGCCATTGTTCTGAGAACTGGAATTGCCAGGCTTTGTTTCAGAGCTATCACTACAGTATATAAACTAATATAAACCAACTAAGTAATTGCCATTGTTGCCTTTCTAGAAGGAGCTCACTAAAGATATATGCACTTGCACAGGATAGTTGTAAATTAAATTAAGCCAGATGGATTTCGAAGGTTAGACAGTCTTCTTCATTCTGTTACGTGTGAAAAATCACTTCTAGGATCCTTCTCTGGAGTTTCAGAGATCCAGTGGTGTCAGAGTGCGCTAATATTGTACAGTCCAGTGGCTGCCAAGATTTATCTTTTAAGGGTTTGCCAGTGTCATAGTGTACTGCTATTTTACAGTCCAGCAATTTCCAAGGTTTATCTTTTTGCAGAAACCCATATAAAAGTTACAACATCTTGGACAGTTTTGATAGGAAGCATCCATAATCACTGAAAGATTGAAAAGTATTTGAAGATGGACACACTAATAATCTTCATTGCTTTCACAGCAGGTGTCACCTTTTACTTTGTAAATGCATTGTGTCAGAGTCCCCCAAGAAGGGAGACAAAACTTCTAGACTGATGGAGAGCGTTGAATAGGGTTGTGGGCAGATGGTTTGGAAAACGCTTTATTTTTTTGTGACTTTTTCAGTTGTGATCCATACGTTAAAAAGAATAAAGTTTCTGCAGAGATCCTGCCTAACTAGCAAGCCCTTTTGTGCCAGGGCGGAAAGCTTTAAACAACCCGTACTCTTGCTCCATGGCACCATGAGTCAAGTAGAAACCTGATTGAAGGCCTCTGCATCTTCCTCTGTGAAGCAGGGGAGAGAACAAGCACGAAGAGCTGGGAAAGCATTGATTCTAGTTTTTTCTGCCTTTAGGCAGACCTGTGCCTCCACAAAACGGGGAAATAATCTGTACCAAAAAGCTGGTCTGGTGTAGGGTATCCTTCAAGCACTGAGAAATCGAAAAGAAATGCTGAGCTCCAATCGGATACCTGTTCTGCTGTTATGGTCTCAAAAATACTTTCCAATCCTTGGGACAGAATTGTTACTTTGTAGCAAAGCCAAAATTTAACTGCTTTATTAATATCTATTTTTAAAAACTCAGGCAAGTTGATTTTCAGGACTTTGCATTTTTAGTGTGCACAGTACATAATCATTCTACACTAGTTATCATGATAGTTTTGAGATTTCTAGAATGACTTTCTATTTTCTAAACATCTACAGAAAATGAACATTACACAAGATATACTTCATCTTACTGTGTTTATGTAGTCATTCATAAACCACTTGTTTTATTCCAGTTAAGGAATAGTGGACATCTTTAAGGACTTCTCACAGTCCATTAGTCAGGATGTTATCCAATAACTTCTGAGATGGCAAAACTTGAACTGGACAACTTCATTTACATGGTTGAGTAGAGTCATTTCATATACTATAACCTGTCCACAGTAATATTTTTTTCAAGATTTTTATCAAAGTGAATATAGGATGCCACAATATGTGTTTTTATTCATACATCTGGTATTGCTGCTCTTATTTGTCTGATTCTTGTAAGCTTTTTTCTGCAATGTCTTAACTTTTATGGCAGGTTTGAAACATAAGCTTCACAAATACTAGCTGAGCAATGAAGAAGGAGGAGCTTGTGAACACTGTTCTCATGGACCATACCTAGAATTCAAAAAGCCCAGACACCAAAACAGCCTTGTTTAGGGCACAAATTAATGAAATGCTTCTCTGAGATCAGTCCACAGACAACATACAAAATGATATTTCCCTTCTGAAAGTTGGCAAAACCCAAAACAAGGATGAAAGAGGCAGTATAATTGGAAATTATTGGAAATCTCAATACACTTTTGGAGCAATTCTAATAGATCACCTAATTTAAAAGATACCAAATATAGACATTCAGATTCCTACAAAATCTGTAATCTCAAACTTGAGGTTGCCTGTAGATGCCATCTGTCTGCTATCAGTGAAAGGAGCCATGTCAAAGAAGGATCGGTGTTAATGTTAACAAGGCCTGTGCAGAGCTTACTGAATCTGCCCGGGGATTAGTGCCACATGAGAGGGCGGCCAGTTGTAGACCTGATGTCAAGTTGGATGTTCACTGAGGGGTATCAGTACAAGGGGCTGAGACGTGCAACGGGGATCCCAATCAAAACATTTCAGGAACACAGATGCAAGACACGAGTCCTCAAAAGACAGATTTTTCTACATGTGAGTATCTTCATGAACAAGTCAGGCCTCATCAAACTCTCACTCAAAGAACAGAGAAACAAAACCAGCTTACAGCAATAAGGTATATGGCATCATTGTCCTTTATGTGACTCCCTCTGTTTCAGGCAGCTAAAGACACCTCTGAGCAAAATGAACAGTCCACAATCATTTTGCAATAAGGCAAGATATGTATTATTGTTTGAACTTCAAGCCTCAAACTATATGTAGAAATCATCATCATAGTAGAAGACAGATATCCTTGACCATGAAGGAAAGGTTTAATTCCAAAATATATGGGTTGGTTTGTCCTAACTCCCCAACACTTCAGCTGCAGTCCTTCTTATTTACCCATTGTCCATTAGTTTCTGCTAATTCAGTCTGTATGAAATCCTTTTCTTTGAAGTCTGTTGCCAACTCATTAAATGTTCCAAACTTTCCAGTACATGGATTTATGAGCAATTAAGAGTTTCTCAGACTCAGTATTCAGGAAATACAGCTCATTATCTGCTGTAAAGGCATTTGGCCAATATAAGGAGATTCTTCAACAGAAAATTTGTTGTTTCCTAACAATGTTGCCCAGTCCCTTCTTTTTTAGATATTTTGTCCTGAACGCTTTTTTCATACCCTACAATGGCTCTAATCTGAACAGCTATTCCATTGAAAAAAATTGTTATATTTTACCTAGGTGTCTTCAAACGGTAAATTTACTGAGCTCATCTAATGGCTCTGATAAAACGGATGAAAAAACTCCATTGTCTGAGTGCAGGTCTTGAGACATATATTCAGACAAATGTTTTGCCGTATTGCCCTTTTCTCCTTACTCCTGGCAATATGTACACAGTATGTTCATGTTAACATATTTTCTCCAGAATCCAAGGTCCTGCAGTTCTTTCTGCCAACTCTGCCATTTGTTCAAAATCTCTATTCTTAAATGGCAATTTTCATTTTAGACCTACGGAAATGGATCTGAGTGTGCTACTATATAAAAAGTTAGATTTTCTGAACCTTTCATCTTCTACCCCTTGGATAATTTTCCTACTTGTGCTAAAGTAGTGTCATTTCTATCAAAAGACTGCTCTTTTGAAATTTGTCACCAGGAGGTTCTCTAAACTTTATTAGCAGTTTCTAACAGTACCTTTTATTTACTGGACAATTCATAAGTACTTTAAGTAGCTAGTGCTGTAGCAAAGCAATCTCACAAGCAGTTTTGAAAGATTTATTGTCTGGGTGCAATTTTTTTGTGAATGGACTTGCTGCTCAGACTATGTTCAACGCTGTTTGCAAAAGCATCACAAAGAAGGGTATCTGAGTTAAGGTCTGCAGGAAACCATTTTAAATAATGCTGGAGTCCAGCCAGGGCCAGTTCTCAGCTCTCTGATATGAGCAACAGATCAAGTCATGGTGCAGGGCAAATCACATGTACCTACTTGGTCAAGCACAAATTTCAGTAAAGTTATTCACATACGTAAGTGTTTGCAGTTTTCAGTCCCAGTCCTGGTGAAGGTATTTACCTTGCTTACCCACAGTTCTAGGTAAAAATCTCAGAGATCTTAAGAAAAACAGAAAAAAATATAAAACTTCTCTTTGGCTTAAAACAAATCACCATTAAACAATTTATTAAACTGTTTTCTTACCTGCTTCATGAATACAATTTCAGGTTTATAAGGCTTACTTTTTGTAACCCTTAGACTACTGCCTGAATCTTCCTCAGAAAGCTGGTGAAAAATGTCATTGTATATACTTCCAGAATATGTTTTAAACTGTTGACTAGTACCTACATTTTATCTTCTTCCAACACTATGCAAGACCACTTTAGGTTTCTCCAGAGCTACTGGTATCTGTATGCAAGATTATTAGCTATAATCTCTTAATAAAAGATGTTAAATTTTTCATTTCATCAGGGTTGTGTTGTGCACAGGCAACTCATCACTATTGAATAAAAAAAAAAGAGAGAGAGGAAAATAGAATATGTTAGTTATTTTATAGGCAAATTAAATGTCCGTAACAAAAAAATGACTACTCACTTTCTCAACTGCATTTTCAAAAATAATACGGATTTCACAGTTTATTGTCCTTCTCTAGATGAGACAAAGAGCCTGCCCTCCAACAGAAGCAGCTCCTAACTCTAAAGGCTATTGATAGGCAGTGCTAACAGCATTTTACAACTCTCAGTGATTGTGCTGTCATATACATACCATATATATCATATATATGTATTGACATATCATCTAGATGTACATGAGTATAGATGAATATGTGTATATGAAATATGTACATATACATGTGCATATATGTGCATATATACGCAGAAAATCAGGAACATCAAGTGGTCATGAATGGTTGCCCAGCCCTCTGCAGTATGCATAATATAGGGTACAAGCACCAGCTTTTAAGCATTTCCATTCTATAGGAAAATAACATTCTGTATATAAAATATTCCCCTTCAAGGCAGATTTTCTTAACAGCCCTTTTCACTCAAAACTCCTTGCCTCACAGTAAGATCTTTCAGTTTCAGTTCAGATTAAAGAAATGAACCAGTGAAAGAAGAAACAAAATGCACAGCCCATCTACTCATGTAACACATATACCACACACAAACACTGTCAACAGCCTGGCATCCTGTACCACACATTTCTATCACGCAATATGCATTAATAAAAAGCCCTTGTATCAAATGACAGCACCTAGTTAAAGCTCCCACATCAATCATGTTTTTAAAGGAATTTTGTTTTGTGTTCCCTAATTGAATCCTTTGAAAATATGCCAGAAAGGTGAGAAACATTTTTTTTCTTCTTTTCTCTTCTGGCTCTTAATTACCCCTCCCTGAAAGGAACAGACATCAAATAATAGAAAGACTATTACAGGAAACTTTCAATAGAAAACTGAAATCTCTCATTACTGAGATTTTTAAGGAACAACATTTTTACTTAAATTATCTGGGATAGACACAACTTTGGAGAGTGCAAAGGTAAAACCACTGGCAGAGCAGTTGCCTGTTTGATGACAGGTGCAAGCTCGAGAGCCACCCACATGCCCCTGCCTTCAAAGGAAATTTCTCTCTAACAAGTGAAGGTCGGCTAAAACGTTTCTTCTTATCAACCCACTGTTGGGCCTTTCACTCCTTTTATGATTTTTCTCTCCTACCATGACAAACAGTCTTAATTGTGACACTTTGGATGCATATGAAGCAAAAATGTCCCAGATTAGCTCTAACTGCTGCACTGCAAAGGGGTTAGTATACTGGAACCTGATTTCTGCCGAGAAAACTTCAGCCTTTGCTGCACAAAGCAAAATGGGGTTAAGAAATTTAGGGTTTTCATTCCAGTTAAGCAGAAGTGCAGCACTCTGAAAACCATGTTCACTGCAATATGAGCACTTAAGTAGTATAATTACATCAATGCTTACCAAAGAATAATATAGCATGAGTCAATTTTCTGCATCACTCTGTCACTCTATCCTGTACCTTTGGTGATCTGCATAACTTTCGGCTTTATTGTATTTGGCTGCTAAGCCTTCTCAGACAATTACACAGTTCAGTTATTTTAAGTAAAATAGATTTGTCACAATTCTCTCGCTCTCTTTGCTGTTGCTGAACAATGGCAGGTGTGCACAGGCAAGAAACTGCTTCACACCCCACCTTGGCTCAACACAGAATGCATGGAACAAAAATCGAGAGACGGAGCCAGATGCCGCAGAGGTAACATCCTCTTTCCTTTATTGTCTCGTCTCATTCCTCAAGGCAGCCAATCTCCTATCCCCTCCGTGCCAGTGACAGTAATCCTGGCAAAGCAGTGTCACCATATAACCATTAAAGGGAAGCGGCAGTAGCAGTAATACTCAAGGTGCCTTTCCTATCTTTCCTTTTAAAAAGATCAAACTTTGGGACCTTCTGGGAAATAAGAACAGTTAGATGTGCTCTGTGAAAAGTGCATCTTTGTCGGAATAGGAAACAGTCAGAGACAGAGCTACCAGCAACTGTTCTGATTAAAAAAAATCATGCTGGCAGTATTACAGAGAAAGGTTACAGATAGTTATGTACATGTGTACAAGCCCACAAACAGATAATTGAGAGACCAGAACTACATTGGCTTTTTTTGAGAAAGTACCATATAAAAAGATGACGAGTAAAAACTCCAGACAAGTAGTCCCTATAAACCCCGACACCTGGTAAGCCACAGGTCCCACCTGCCATCCTCCTTGCCTTTCTCAGTGCAGTTTTCTTTGTACAGAAATAGGGTATATTAGTGTCACCATCAGATCCAAGCACACTGTTGGGATTTAGATAATAATGCAACTGATCCCTCTTTGGCCTGTCAGCCTGAATGTGTGGCACACTGACGTGCAGACTTGTGCAGAGATAACGCAAAGTCAGAGGCACGGGGAAAATGTGTGCCTGAACACCAGCCTCTCCCAGCTTGAGCCCTCCTATAAATAGCCATATCCTGATGAATAACACACGATGCTTTCCACGCTCAGGCAGTGAAACTGTCATGGGCATAATTGCTTTAAGTGCCATGCGAAGGACTGTACCACCAACTCCTGCCCCAACCCACCAGACATTAGTTTACAGACTTTGCAGGTCCCACTTGCATTGGCAGTGCAAGTTTTAAGCTCATCACCTCAATTCCAGTGACACCTCGGGGTTCAGTGCCCCAACACTCATCTGCAGTCGGGAGCAGGGCATTGCTGGCCCTGTCCTGGTCCTTCCTGCTCTTACAGCCACCCTCAGGACATCCAGTGGCTTTTTCTCCAGCTCCTTCCTCTTTTTCCTCCTTCTCCTAAGAGCATTCCAGCTGCTGTTACTGCTCCACATTGGTCCTTGTAGCCTGCTAAGCCAAGCCTAACCAGCTTCTTCCCATATCTTCCTTCTCGTGGAGACAACTATGGGCCTTATGTTGTGCAGTATCCTATAAAGAATCTTCAGTGTAATAATACTGAGGCCACTAGTCATCAAGATCAGTCCCTGGGTTGACAGTCTTCTTTTAAAATCCATTTGTATTTGCTCCAGTGGCAAATTTTGTCCCTTGGGACAACTTACCAGTATAACCTTTCCCTAGATGAAATACTAGGATTCAGCACTGGTCTCTATAAATATAGACCTCAGCTATCTTCTTTGACAAGAATGACTATTAAGGTGATAAGATCTTAAAGCTTAAACAACCAGAGGACAGCTTATCTGAACATGCGAAATAACATATTTCCTGTCAACTAGAAACTATTTTCCATCCCTGTGGAATAAAGCTAAGAAGATCCTACTTCCTACGAAAATATTGGTGTATAATTTTTTGAATCCGTTCAGGAATGCATTAGAGAAAAGTGTTTCCACTATACGTTCCTCAGAAAGGCTCAGCCACATAATTCACCCATGCAAAAAGTGTTTAACTATAGTCAGTGAAGAGCCAGATTTAGCCACAATACTTCCAGTGCTTCTGTTAGATTTTGGAAGAGCATTCTCAACAAGTCAATGACTCTAATAGTTGAATTGTTTCTAACCTTCCCACTTTAAGTACAGTTCATGTTTAATAATTTTCATGTTGGGGAAAGTTAATAAATACTCAGGTCCCCAGGGAATTATTTGGTTGGACTATCAATTTCAGAGGCAGCCAGCCTCAGGACTTATGACTAGCAAGTCAATCAAAATAGCTACTTTATTTAGGTACTGTCAAAGTTCAAATCCACCTGAAAGGCTTGTTGGAAACATTGCTTAAAAATTGAGATAGGGGTCCATGATGATCTCTTCTGCTTGGGCTTACCTTCTCCCAGTGGGAGAAGCAGCACTAGCACTGGCCTAGTGGCAACATGTCTTGACGGGGAGCAGATCTGCATCCTTCTCAGGGGTCCCAAGGAGGTCCTAGTGCACCACTTCTCACCTGGTTATAGGCTGTGATTTCCAAAAGGTGCTATATACGCACCATCCTGACAATGCTTTAAAAGAAGCCCCAAAGGCCAATTTATGCATTTTATATGACATAATTCCCGTATTTAAAAAGAAACAAACAAATAAAGCAGAAAGAATCTGAGTGGAAGAAGGTGGCTCTCTGTCCCTTCCCTTCGGATGCCCTCACCCCTTGACTTCTGAGCCCAGCTCCATGTCTGACCACGACCTGGCCCCATGAATCCTGCAGTCTGGCTTCCACCGTGTCACAGCTTCCCTAGGAAGCTGGAAGGTACTTTCTTCTCCTCCAAACATAATAAACTGTTGGTTAATACAAGTTTGTGCAAATTTGATCCCATGACCGGGGAAAACCAAACAAAGGGAAAGTGGCTGGCAGGGCAGTCTGGGTCCCAAAGTGGACAGGGGTGCAGGGTTTTGGGCTCCACAGAAGCGCCGGCTCTACAGGCTAGCTCTGTGCAACTCCCTGCACAGCATGTGATACAGAACACCTGGCAGGTAATGCTATGCCCTTTATGTTGTGGGGAAATTCACGGCACCTAATTTAGGGGAACTGTGTTTTACTGCTAAGATCGCAAATACATTAAAGCAAAGTAAAGCTACAGGTAGGGACCCGAAAGCATACAGCTTTGGTCTTAACTCCATAACTGGCTAGCACTCCAATTCCCTTTCTTCTGCTCCTCCAACTGATAAGCAGAACTTGGTACTCTGTTTTAATTGTTTTCTATTTTTGTTTTTCTTGTCTTCAGGGTTCTCTAAATGCTTCTGTACCTCACTCCCGTCATCCGTCTCATTAACAGTGATATCCAGCTTTGTTTAGTGAGCAAATTTAATGGGTGCCCCAAGGACGCATAAGGTGGGACCCTTGAGGAGTTCTATCACCTGCTTCCATTCTCTGCAGTCACTGAATCACAGCCTGGCTGAGGTTGGAAGGGACCTCTGGACGTCATCTAGTCCAACTCTCCTGCTCAAGCAAGGTCACCTAGAACAAGTTGCCCAGGACCATGTCCAGATGGCTTTTGCATATCTCCAAGGATGGAGACTCCACAACCTTTCTGGGCAACCTCTGCCAGTGCTCGGTCACCCTCACAGTGACAAAGTGTTTCCTGATGTTCAGGTGGCACCTCCTGCATTTCACTTTGTGCCCATTGCCTCTGGTCCTTTCACTGGGCACCACTGGAAGGAGCCTAGCTCTGTCTTCTTTGCACCCTCCCTTCAGGTATTTCTATATATTGATAAGATTCCCCTGAGCCTTCCCTTCTCTGGACTAATCAGTCCCAGCTCTCTCAGCCTTTCCTTCTATGTGAGGTGCTCCAGTCCCTTAATCTTCTCTGTGGTCCTTCACTGGACTCTTTGCAAGAGCTCTGTATCTCTTTTGTACTGGGGAGCCCAGAATGGGGCCCTGTAATCCAGGTATAGGCTCACCAGTGTTGAGCAGAGGGGAAGGATCACCGTTGGGATAGCTTATACAGCCCTTGCTTTATCCATCTTAAAATTCTGGAATTATTTCCACATCTTCTCCAGCTTAATTAATAACTTCCCATCACATAATACAGTACAGTTCAGATAAGAACACAGGAGTACGAGGATGGTCATACTGATCAGACTAAAGGTTCATCTGTCAACAGCAAATAGCAAATGTCTATGAAAGAGAACAAAAATGGAGTGAGTATACAGCTTTACTTCCCCCAAAGTGTCTCCTTACCTCCCTAAATGTATGGCTCGCAGGCTTCCTAATCGGAATAGGTGTCTATATGTTTAATAACCTTGCAGGGACTTCAATGAATTTTTCTGATTTTTTTATGAATTTACATAAACTTCAAGCATTAACAACATCCTGCATCAAGGAGTCGTTCAGGTGTGGTAATTAGATCAACTGTGTTTTCTGTGTCTAAAAATAAGCTGCTTTGCCAGGGATAGATAACAGACTGGTCTGGCCAAATTTATCTTTAGCAAACCTTTTTTGCCTCTTTACCTGCCACTTACCTCCATGTCTTCAATTTTTTCCTTCCTTGAACTCAGACAAAAGTGCCTGTCTCTGTTAGATCACTTTTTCAGTCTGCCTAAATGTAAGGGCTACGTTTGCTATTCTTCAAACCCCTTATACAATCATAACCTGCTTAAAAATGTTTTACAGGCTGGATCACGAACAATCCCTCTTCTGACTGTGCATCAGCTCTTTCAGAACACCGAGTGAATTCAGCTCTTTGAATTTCGCTCCCACCACACATACAGTAACTTCAATTTCATCCTTATTGATAACTCGTTCTAAGACCAGCAGAACTACTGAATCCTGGTCTCCTATCGCTTTGTGGAGCCCAATGTTAAGATCTCATGATCGTTTTCTGATCTCTAATAGGTGCTGAACTCATGTTGCAGATTGGGAGCAATAATAGGGCTTTTCAATTCTATCCAGTCATCTATTATCTTTGACAGTTCTATTCTCTTTCCAAATGTGGCTGAAATCAGCTGGTGGATTTGAAAGCTGTCTCACAGACAGCTGGATTGAGGCACAGGATTTAGGGATTGCAACATTTAGGGTTTTTTTGCAGAATCGAGTTTTGACTGCTGTCACAAGGAATCCTGTCTATCATTACAAGATTGTTTCTTTTTCGGATTACAGACAAACTATTTGTGTTTCATTAATAGTAGCACTGAAATGGTAGACTTGCTGTAAAGGCTGAAGTTTATACACCCTAGAATTATAACCCGGAACATCTGGAAGGGTTAGTCCTAAAAAGTTTATAATTAAAGACAAAAATTCAAGATTTATATCTTGCATACATGTCGGATCAAACATTAGGGTCATTATCTCATGGAATGAATAAAGGAAATGCTAAATTTTATAAAACATTCTAGACTGGTGACTTATTTATGTCAAATCTATATAAAACTCTACCTAATACTTAACTGTTTGTAAAATTTAATCTAGCTTTAAAGTATATGTTGCCAAAAACTTCTAGAAAACTGGTCTAACATAAAAAAAAGAGTAAAATAATTAGAAATGTGTACTTTATTTCCTCTGTAGTCTTGCCACCCACTCTAGGTTATTTATGTGCCCATCCTAGGATTAAGAATAGGTTAAAATTAAAGTACTTAAACACACCATCTGCAAATACAAAGTACTAGTATGCTATAATGCTAGTCCTACTAAGTAGGACAAAATAAGCCCAATTTTACTCCTATTCACATAAGATAGTGAGCAGATGATAGTCCCAAGGCTTCAGTCTACATTTAGTTGTTAAAATGATGTTTTATTCCTTGATAACTGACAAAGGCATTATTTGTGAGTTTTGAGTGATTATTTATGTATCACTGAAAGTTAATCTTTCACCTACTGCTCTATTAGCCTAAAATGGTAAAAGCTTGTGATTATTTCTTCATTCATTCCTTGACATTTTTTAAAAGCCAAATTACTTCTATATCATTATGGAAAATTCCTCTATAGCTGTGGGTGGAAGGAAGGAAGCTTGCTAAGTAATTCTGAATTCATTTTAGTAAACTTCTCTTTTGCAACATAGAAGCATATTTATGTTTTTAATTAAAAAATAAAAAGGCTGTAAATTGCTGGTCAATTTTACAATGTTCTGTCACCTCCCATTAATGCAAATATAGAAGATATATTTCATAAAATAAATATATGGAGGAAGGATTCATGTGGCAGGCTGATAGTCTCTCTTTTTACAGTACCTAGCGCAACATAGCTATAACCTAGCTGATGTCTCTCAGCTCTACAGTAATATAAATGTTAATAAATTCCACCAGTTAAAATGTGATGTTCAGAGAAGGATTACTAAACAGGTACTTACATAAGCATTGTCAAAGAGTTGTACCTATTTTATATAACTGATCAGTCATTAAGCACAATAGGGAAAAGAACAATACACAGGGGACTTGCAAGGCATTTTGCTTTTTTATATGTAGAGTAGCAACTTGGATAGTATTCAGAAAAGACACAAAGATTATAATAATCAGATTTGCTTTTTCAGTGCTGTCACTGTTACTGGGTTAGCTGCACATCAGATCCCTCCTTAGTCCCTCCCTGTCTCACATGTGCCTTCCTGAGTGGCAGATGAGCTGCTCCATCCCCCTGAGGTTAAACCCTGAAGATCCCTGACTTACAGCCCCATCCCCAGCTGCAGCGGGCTACCCGGCCAACTGTGTCTCTGCAGCAAACCCCGCTGAATTTAGTGCTTGAATGGGACCTTTTTTGGTTCAACTTCCAGTAGGGGATGCAATGACTCAGTACAGCTTTTTCAACAAAAAAGTGCAGCTTTAAGACCATATGATGATAAAAAATGTCCCGAAACCAGAAGCAAATGAGTAAAGGTTATTTGATCTAAAACTTAAGTAGGTCTATGCCATGTCAGACACTATCCCTAGAGGATGGAAAGTCACTAGGATGTAATACCAATCTTAGTCCTCTTCTCCCTTCCCTGTCAGAGCTCAAGATCTTTCAGATGTGCAAAACCCCTCAGAGCAACTGAGCTCCTAGTTATTTCTCAGCAAGATACTCCAGCAAGGGACAGATGAAAACCATTGAAAAATGCTATTTCTTCTACATTCTTCCCACCTTAAATTTTGTTTAAATCTGAAAAATTTACTACATGATCTCTTTACTATTCCCTCAAAATCAATCTGAGTCAGCTCAAAAATGTAAAAAAAATAGAATTTAAAAACCCCTTCAAAATAAAACTAGACATAGACACTTATTCAGTAGTTTAAAAAGTGCGCTAGTCTTAGCATGATCAGAAGTCAAGGATGATAAAAGGGTTTGTTAAGTTTGGATAAACGGCCACTGTTCCAAAGAGAAATTATCAAGGATTATTAACTCACACTTTTGCAATTACAAGATTTCTGTTTAATCATGTACAATGCAGGGATGTAAACCCACAAACATGGAACTCAGGGTCTGGAAGACGCATCTCATCCTGCAAAAGTCTCAAAGTGAGGAGTGCAGCCTTCTGCAAAGGCCACAAAAATGAACAGAGGCTGGTGAAGATAGGAGCAAGTCACACATCTCTGAGTTGTTCTTCAGGGTCCTAAATAGAATAATGCCAGAATGATTGTTTCAGGCTCTCTCTAGTTAGGGGAAAGGAACTCTGAAGTATCATTTACTCAATAACCATGAAGCCCCCCCCTTCACCTTACCACCCCCGAAAAGTACAAGAAAAACCCAATTGATCATAATTTATTTAATCATGGACCACCTCGACTTTTAAACCATTAGACTGCTCAAAGAACATTCATAAGGGAAGGCAGTAATCCCATTATTCATGCCTGCACGTAGTGATATGGTACACCCAGTACCATTTTTGCTAAAAGTGACTAGCATATAAAAATTGTGAATTGCTGCCCCAAAGGCAGATTCTTCCATAATTGATCATTAATGTGTTTCTTGTACCTTCTTCGGAAACAGCCAGTATTGGCTGCTGTCAGGGACATAATAATCTATTAGACAAATTTATACCGATCCAGTGTAACACGGTGATTCCTAAATGTTGTTTTTGCTTAACTGAAAACAGAATATTAAGTATTTATTGAAAGACATAGGAAAGCAGTGTTTAATGATATCTTATGGAATTCACAGATGAATGTGTTTGCTATTATTGCTGTTGTTCCTTTGTGGAGGCTCCTGATGCTGATTGTGAGATATCCAGTCATTTTTCATCCCCTGCCCTTAGCTGTAACTCTTGTGCTATTCCATGCAAAATCCACAAAGCACTGACCCCCCAGAAACAGAGTGTCTTTTGAGATGACAAATTCTGTCATCGTATTGCTGTAAAGACACAATTTAAAAGAGTTAAAATAGATATGCAAATCGCAATGCCTAGTATTCCGAAACGTGCCTGCAGGAACATCAGGTAGGTGCAATCAAGGAAGAAAAATGTTGCTCTTCTAGGGATAGCACCTTGAATTTAAAGACAGGGCTCCAGTTGAGGGCTGCAGAATGCAAATTTCTTTGTTAAACCGCTCATTTATATATATTTAAAAGCAGAGACCATAATTCAGAAAAGCACCGTACATATGCTTAAGTCCATTTCTCCTCGGAAAGAGGGAAGGCTGTTCACCACATGCCTTCCGTGACTGACAGCGGTCAGTGAGAAGAGTCTGCTGCAGATATCCATTGACAAACCTGTGCTGGCAGAGCTGGGGTTTTTGACTGAAACAGCTATGCTGGCAGCTGCTCCCAGTATTGACATAATTATCCCTCTTTTCCACTGGTATAACTAATTTCTTTTCTAGGATGTGACTTTGCTAATTGTACAAGGTACACGTTTCCAAATCTCACGGCAACCGTACAAATATACCAGCATCTTTTTCCTAATAAAGGGTTGTAAGAGGCCTTTTCTCAAGTAGTTTGTTATATAAGGACATTTTCCAGAACTGGAAACAAACAAATAAAAGCAGAGAAATATAAATATAATGTTATTTAATACCAGCTGAATTCCAAGGATAAAGTAAAAGAAAATATACAGCAGACTGCTTTTCTTTGGTGAAAATCTTTCAGTTGCCTGACAGAGTTTTCCTACAGAACAATAAAATACATATCTGTTAAAAGACGAATGGCCAAATTTGGATGATTTACCAATGCCAAGACTCACAAACGCCTTTTTTAACTGCCTGTTTGTCAAGTCAGTCCTGCCGTATAAAAGAGGCATAGCTGCCAGCCCCAGCCACTTGCCCCAGTGCGCAGGCACACACGGGTCACACGCCAGCCGTACCCCCTGGTGGGTCCAGGCGCCTGCTCCGGGGGCAGACGCGGGTATCCCTGTGGCATGGGAAAACAGGCGATGCACTCCTGGGAGAAGACTTTGGAAACAAGCCTACAAAATTAGCAACGTGGCCTGGCCTTATTCCCAGTTTGCACCTGAAGTCCCTTTAGTGAAAAGGAGCAATGGAGCAGCTTGGGGAGGCAGATGAGCAGTCCTGGTGTGTCACACAGCTGCAGAAACTAATCTGTGACATTGTAGGACTTGTGTAATGCAGATCTTATTGGTTCCTTCTGGCTGTGAACTTCCAGAAGGACCTGTGATACACAGATAAGATAGACTTTATTTAGAAAATAGCTCCCACTTCAGTAATAACAATGACTTGGATGAAACCAGCCGTAAATGTGTGTCTGCAGTCACTATATTCTGCAAGTGGCTTCAAAGGAAGCATTAAAAAAATTATCACTGTAAAAGTTCTTCTCTTAGTGTCAACAATTTAAATAAATTCCATTTACTTGAGTGCTTTTGTCAAAGGTGATTAATGTAATCTATTTCATTTTTCTGTTAACTGTATGTTTACAAGACTCTTTTTCATATAGTAAAATACAATTTGGTTCAAATAAAATCTTACAGTTTAAGAATTTTCTGCATAGTCATTCAGTCTTGCACTTTGTGATGAAAGTCTTGTTAGGCTTTAGTGTATTTTGATACTTCAGAAAAGGTTTGGTTGGCAACTTTTTGTGACAAATATTAGCATCACACATTTAACATCTGAAAGAGACTTAAAAAATAAAGCATGGAAAGAGCTTGTGGATAAGACAGACACCATTTCCAAGGAAGGTATGTACTCGGAGGTAAAGAAAAAGGTAAAAGAATAGGTTTTGTAAATTGAATTAGAGTAATCTTTCCAAGAATAGAGTTAATGACACACATAATGTCTTCATCTGTGTAAGTGTATACATGTATATACATACATACTGGCTATTATCTTTCCCTTATTCTCACAAAGACATAGGAACTTGCACAGAAGTTGGATAGTGCCCCCAAAGGACCTTGCTGAAACTGACCTGTCTGGACTTGGACAAAGCCTGGATAGTCTGAGATTGGAGAATAAGGAGAAAAAGGCAATATTTGGTAAAAAAAATATTTCAGAAAAGGTTTGTCATAGAAGATAAGAATATTTGCTTCTGCTTTACTATTTCAATTTCTATATTATAAATTATATCAAACACAGAATGCACTGACCTTTTAAAACCAAACATTTTAATAACTTCCTGTGAGACTGGATTAGAGATACATATATAAAAATCCCTTGTGAAACCTTCCAATTTTGTTGAATCAGCACTGTCTGTCAGAAAAGCTGTTCTGCAAGAATTTCTTAATACGCTGTAGCCCCACACATCACCCACACTTTAACAGGTGGAAAAGTGGAAGGGCAGCATTCTCCCCTGCTTGGGCAGGTGTATGCCCTGCAGGTGGACAAGCAAGTGGGCAATTGTACATAGTTTCATGCTTTTCCTTCACTCTACTTGTAACAAATACTGAGGAGTCCAAATCACTCCCCAAATATAATGCCTTGATATCTGCTTAATCCCTAACCAATTACTAAAATCTCTTTGATTTGCAGTTTTCTTTGTCCAAGTCATAATGACAGGTGAGTCACCAGAACACCACTTATTTTTTTCTTTTATACAGTAGCAAAAGGTGTCATTCCCAGGGTTATCAGACAGCTGAAGGCCTATGCAATGACAGAGGTAAATATTGGGACAGAGAAGCTGGTCTTTGGAAAGGACTCAGTGTGCAGGAAAAACCTGTAATATCATTAGACCCTTGAGGGAGAAGTAAGAGTGGAATAAAATTGTCAATGAGGAAGAGCATTAGGAAGGAGGGCAACGTATAGTATATCTTCTCCCTCATACTTGGGGTTACATGAACAAGTGCATATAAGACTTAATATAAGGATTAAAAATAGTGGGGATAGGCGGGATATCGCAGGCCTTCACTACAGTTTGATTAAGTTATCACAGAGCACTTAGCTTAATAGTTCCTCTATTAAAAAAAAAAAAAAGAAAGAAAGAAAAAGAAAGAAAGGAAGAAAAAGAAATTAAAAGAAAAAGCAAACAAAACCCAAGCTAGTAAATTTCTTGCCCCAGAGCTGATAGATGCATGGCTGATTTTACCCTAACTTCTGTGGGCTGTATGTCATTTGGAGACTTGAGAGCAAGGCAGAAGGTGTGTAAAGCAGCGTAACAGTGTGGGGTAGAAAGGACATAAATTATCTGGTTTCTCCAAGGCACATCATCAAATAACAGCTGTTCAGTGGTGGGGTCACTTGTTGACATGCTCAGGAGCTCCAACATGCTTCCTCCCCTCCCTTTTGAGCACATCAGAACTTTTAAATTGTCACAGATCTCATTATATTTGATTACACATCCTATGAAAAAATAGAGCAGTGGATTTTAGTGGGATACAGTACCTCTGGGAAAGTCATTCACAGAAGGTTTAAATTCAAGTTCCCTCAGTTTCACAACCACGAAAGCCACTGCAAAGCAGATCCCTGTCTTCTGCTGTTGGCTTCTGCTTTGCAAAGTACAGAAAGCTCACAGTTGCTGTAGCACTGCATCTTTATGGAAAAGGGTAGTATAAATGGCCTTGCCATGACACTCTGTCTGAAAATATCATAGAAAATGTGGAAACACCCCTAACAAATTCAAAGCACGTCATTACTATTTCTGTCACTGAATTTTGAATTAAACACATGGTCTCAGCCCAGACACGCAACATCTAGAATTTCTGTCTCTTTCTGGAGACCCAAGATCTAATTTAGCACAGGCAAACACATAACACAGACTTTCATTTTTATGCTCTCACACTGTATTCACTCAGTTGTAAGAATCTGACAATAGCAATGTAGAAAAGCCATAAAGCATCTGGCCTCTCTGCAGTCTATCAGCAAACTACAAATGTCATAAGAATTGGTTAATACTAGGAAAAGGACAGATGCACAAAGTTCCCATTTTAGTAGCCTTTACCAGCTTGAGGAAGTAATACTGGTATGAACTAAAAGTGGATATCAGCTTTCACCCAAACACGAAGGCAAGATTGCATTGGCAGAATGCTCCCTTTAAAATATTTGGAGATTTTAGTCTCAAAATTTCTTTCACCATATCAAATTATCTTAAATACCAGTTAACAATACAAGCCTGGACACATAGATGTCTTGAGTATTTTTTTTTTGGTAGCATAAAATTTAGGATATATCGTTACAGGAAGTTTTTTCAGTGCCAGTATAGTTAATTATACCGATAACAGTTAACTGTTAGCTCTTCTGGTCTAACTCTCCCATGTGGGCCCAGTTACCTAGAATATGAGTATTTTAAACCTTTTCAGATAGCTTGAAAATTGCTTCCCAAGTGGCAAACTGAAGTGATTGGAGGCAGCCCTGCGCCCATAGTATAAACTAATTTTAAACTCTTGTCCTACCTATATGACTTTCCCATGTAGAAAAGCCCCTGGGACAAAAGTGCTTTAAAGTCTGTTCCATAATACTTACTTCAGTATAATTATTCCTAAATGCTAAGAGTGTCCACATGAGGATTTAGCCCAGAATAGCAATTTCAGTCAATATGCAACAGCAGATATATACAGACACTTGTAGATACTTGTCGTGTTCGCCGCATATCAAGGTGCCACGATTAGATCACTGATCAACCCCCAGACCAGGGAAAGAGACAGATAACACACACAGTGTGAGCGCCAACTTCCGCCTTTTATTGCGCAGTTAATTCCTTTTATACTAACAAGGGAGGCGGGATTACAGGTATATCACAAGGCTGCGACTAACCCTCTAACTTTCCGTGACATCGAGAGATCTTCCTAACGCCGAACCCTACAGATACTTTACTCTTTCACACCTAATCAAGGCAGCAAGGTGTTGTGGACTGTGGTTCCAAGGAAGAGATGCTGAGCAAACTTATGAGGGCACACCCCGATGAACAATGCATGATGAAATGAATTAGGCTAGCTAAAATAAGACAAGCCATGTCTCCTCAGATCCAATTCTTGCACATGTCAACAGGAGACTGAATGAAATAAGGTAGTCTCTTCCTCTGCACTGGGAATTTCAAGCCTTCAACAAATCCCTCATAGAGACTAATAAGAAACCTGGTTAGTCATTGGGCAAGTGGTGAAGAACTGCAACAGATTAGACTCTGGCAAAGTAACAAAACAAATAGTCAATTTTCACCCTGGCAAAGCCTCTATGCTAAGTCAGTGTTGAAAATATTCATAAATAAATCAGGAATTAAAGAACAGCAAGATGTAATCGCTCTTGTAATGCAAATAGCAATTAACAACAATATTTGCATTTGACACAAAGCTCTGAGGATAATTCAGGCTGAAAGTGCCTGTAAAGAATCCCACCAGTAGACAAGTGGGAAGCGCAATGGCAGATAAAATCTAGCACTGACAAAAGTGTGGCACTGCAAACGGGGAAGTATACCAGTCATCAAGAATTGATCAAGAGCCCAGTAACACACTGGATTAGCTCAATCTCCTGATGTAAAAGGTCCACCAATGGCTGGGTGAACACAGGGCTGGAGAGGTTAAGACAAGGCACAGAAATAACGTTAACTTTCCTTGCAATTAGGAAAGTATCATAGAATCATAGAATGGATTAGGTTGGAAACGACCTTAAAGATCATCTAGTTCCAACCCCCCCGCCATGGGCAGGGACACCTTCCACTAGACCAGGTTGCTCAAAGCCCCATCCAACCTGGCCTTGGACACTTCCAGGGATGGGGCAGCCACAACCTCTCTGGACAACCTGTTCCAGTGCCTCACCACCCTCACAGTAAAGAACTTCTCCCTTACATCTAATCTAAATCTACCCTCCTTCAGTTTAAAACCATTACCCCTTGTCCTATCACAACACTCCCTGATGAAGAGTGCCTCCCCATCTTTCTTATAAGCCCCCTTTAAGTACTGGAAGGCTGCTATAAGGTGTCCCCAGAACCTTCTCTTCTGCAGGCTACGCAACCCCAACTCTCTCAGCCTATCTTCATATGGGAGGTTCTCCAGCCCCCTGATCATCTTCATGGCCCTCCTCTGGACCCGCTCGAGCAGGTCCATGTCTTTCTTATGTTGGGGACTCCAGAGCTGAACACAGTACTCCAGGTGGAGTCTCACAAGGGCAGAGTAGATGGGCAGAATCACCTCCCTTGACCTGCTAGCCACACTTCTTTTGATGCAGCCCAGAATGCGATTGGCTTTCTGGGCTGCGAGCGCACACTGCTGGCTCATATTCAGTTTTTCATCCACTAATACCCCTGACTTTTTCTCCTCAGGGCTGCTTTCAATCTACTCATCGCCCAGCCTGTATTTGTGCTTGGGATTGCCCCGACCCATGTGCAGGACCTTGCACTTGGCCTTGTTGAACTTCATGAGGTTCGCATGGGCCCACCTCTCAAGCCTGTCAAGGTCCCTCTGGATGGCATCCCTTCCCTCCAGCGTGTCAACTGCACCACACAGCTTGGTGTTGTCGACAAACTTGCTGAGGGTGCGCTCAATCCCACTGTCCATGTCACCAACAAAGATGTTAAACAGCGCCAGTCCCAATACTGACCCCTGAGGAACGCCACTCGTCACTGGTCTCCACTTAGACATCGAGCTGTTGACTACAAGTCTTTGAGTGTGACCATCTAGGCAATTCCTTATCCACCCAGTGGTCCATCCGTCAAATCCATGTGTCTCCAATTCAGAGACAAGGATGTCCTGCGGGACAGTGTCAAATGCTTTGCACAAGTCCAGGTAGATGATGTCCGTTGCTCTTTCCTTATCCACCAATGCTGTAACCCCATCGTAGAAGGCCACCAAATTTGTCAGGCACGATTTGCCCTTAGTGATGCCATGTAGGCTGTCACAAATGACCTCCTTATTTTCCATATGCCTTAGCATAATTTCCAGGAGGATCTGCTCTATGATCTTGCCAGGCACAGAGGTGAGACTGACTGGCCTATAGTTCCCTGGATCTTCTTTTTTTCCCTTTTTAAAAAAGGGGATTATGTTTCCCCTTTTCCAGCCAGTGGGAACTTCCCTGGACTGCCACAACTTCTCAAGTATGATGGATAGTGGCTTAGCCACTTCATCCGCCAGTTCCCTCAGGACCCATGGATGCATCTCATCAGCTCCCACGGACTTGTGCACCTTCAGGTTCCTTAGGTGGTCTTCTACCTGATCTTCTCCTACAGTGGGTGGTTCTTCATCCTCCCAGTCCCTGCCTTTGCCTTCTGCAATTTGGGTGGTGTGGCTGGAGCACTTGCTGGTGAAGACTGAGGCAAAAAAGTCATTGAGTACTTCAGCCTTCTCCATATCCCAGGTAACCAGGTCTCCCATTTCCTTCTGGAGAGGGCCCACATTTTCCCTAGTCTTCCTTTTTATCACCAATGTACCTCTAGAAGCTTTTCTTGTTGCCCTTGGTGACCCTGCTCAGATTTAATTCTAGCAGGGCTTTAGCTTTCCTAACCTGATCCCTGGCTGCTCGGACTATTTCTCTGTATTCCTCCCAGGTTACCGCCCTTGCTTCCACCCTCTGTAGTCTTCCTTTTTGTGTTTGAGTTTGTCCCGGTGCTCCTTGTTCATCCATGCAGGCCTCCTGGTGTTTTTGCCTGACTTCTTCTTTGTTGGGATGCATCACTCCTGAACTTGGAGGAGGTGATCCTTGAATATTAACCACCTTCCTTGGGCCCCTTTTCCCACCAGGGCTTTATCCCATGGTATTCTACCAAGCAGATCCCTGAAGAGGCCAAAGTCTGCTCTCCTGAAGTCCAGGGTAGCGAGCTTGCTGTGCACCCTCCTCGCTGCCCTAAGGATCTTGAACTCCACCATTTCATGGTCACTGCAGCCAAGGCTGCCCTCGAGCTTCACATTCCCCACCAGCCCCTCCTTGTTGATGAGAACAAGGTCCAGCATAGCACCTCTCCTCATTGGCTCCTCTATCACTTGGAGAAGGAAGTTATCATCAGTGCATTCCAGGAAGCTCCCAGACTGCTTATGCCCTGCCGTGTTGTCCCTCCAAGAGATATTGGGGTGGTTGAAGTCCCCATGAGGACCAGGACTTGTGAATGTGAGGCTGCTCCTATCTGTCTATAGAGGGCCTCATCTACTCGGTCTTCCTGGTCAGGTGGCCTGTAGCAGACCCCCACTATAATGTCACCTGTCCCTGCCCTCCCTTTGATCCTGACCCGTAAACTCTTGGTCGGCTCCTCACCCATCCCCAGGCGGAGCTCCATGCACTCCAGCTGGTCATCGACATAGAAGGTGACAGCCCCTCTTCCTCTCCCCTGCCTGTCCTTCCTAAAGAGCCTGTGTCCTTCCATTCCAACACTCGTCATAGGAGCCATCCCACCAAGTCTTTGTGGTGCCAATAAGACCATAGGCCTGCAGGCGTGCGCACGTCTCTAACTCCTCTTGGTTATTCCCCATGCTACATGTGTTTGCATAGAGGCATTTAAGTTGGGCCCTGATGAAGCTGACTTACTGGCTGGAATTCCTTTGTGCTGCTCTTCAGGTGCTCTCCTGCTGACCTGTGATCCCCCTCCAGGCTCTGGGCATCTATTGCTGGCACTGTAGTGTTGGAAGGTGTTAAAAATGACCTGTATAAAAAGATAGGTATTAAGTAATTACAGCACTACTACCTGTGCAACACAGAAAACATTTAGCAAAACCAGAAAGCATCCCAAGACGAGTGGCAAACCAAGAGGTCTAGGTGACCCTCATGGTGGTAAGGAACATGGGGACAGACCGACTGGAGATGAAAAGTAAGTTAAAACTGGTAACAAACAACAATTACTCTCCCTGCTCCCATGCATCGCAGATGAACTTGTGGAACTCACGGTCCCAAAATCATTATCAGGCTGATGGGACTAGCTGCATCCAATGTTATTTAGAGCTGTCTCAAGGAGAGGAAACACAACGCTCCTCGCTGCCATCAGGGTGAGTCCCTGTGGGGGCCACCCTGTCTCCAGCACGCAGGCTTCCCACAGAAGGAGACAAGGAGCACAAGCCTCAGTCACAGAGGGGTACAGGTGCCACCACTTCAAGCTTACTGACAGAGGCTAGGAAGAAATTTTCTTTTTGAATAAATTATTCCATCAGGTGACTTTGAGACTTTCCCCTGTATTAACTAGCGCCAGTCACCGCGCTGACTCAGACGGAAGATCTATGCCATTAATGCCATACTCTTCTGATGAGGACGATGACATGGAAATGTCGCAAGTCCTCAGGGACCGGCAAATTGCTGCCAGAAGTCGTTCTCATTCCAGTTGGTAGCAGTGACACCAGACACTTGCCATTTAGACTGAGAGACATGCAAAGGAAACAGTCAGAAATCTCACAGGCTGGAAAAGGCTAAAGTGCAATTTCACCTAATTAAAAACTGAGACAAATTAATAGCCTATACTTCCTTCAGTGGCCCTTTGATTTTGAGACATCTGAAGAGGGTTATAATTTTTAGAAGAGGAGTGCTCAGCGCCTTTGAAAAATCCAGCCCCGCAGAAGGCAGCCTGCACCCCCCCCCAGGTGGGAAACCTCCTCCACATCCCTACTTACACATTAGAATGTGAATCAACACCCTGGAAAGGGAAAAATGTCAAAGTGCTGACACCATTAACAAATGTGTTGAGCTTACAATGAATGAAATGGTCAAACCACCAGTACTCCAGTTTTGGGGATTTTATCAGCATTCAACCTCTCTGCTGTACGTACATCTGCATACGAATTGGAAGACAAAAAAAACGTACAGATGTTCAGTTATTATCAAAACAACAAAAGAAAGCCCCAAACAAAGCTTATCATTATTCTGAAAGTGTATCACATCTATCGGTGAGCGAGCTGCCCCCTCCTAAGGTCTCCCTCCTTTCCCCGGCCCGCGGAAAGCAGCCGTTCAGCAGGGCTGCCGTTGCCCACGCTGCCATGAGGCCATGGCTCTGTGCATCCCACCGCTGCTGCCCACCATGGTGGGCAGCCCCGGCTGGCAGGTGGCGAGCCCGGGTGCCGCGTGGCAAGTGAGCCAAGGCCCCGCCGGGGCGAGTTGGCAGGTTGACACCGGCCAGGATGGCCAAGGTTACAAAGTTTGCCTTTGTTGGATGGCGCTGTTCTCCTGCCCAGGCCCTGCCTGTGGGAGAGGAGCGGGGTTCGGTCTAAGGTGGGAGACGCTGAACACAGGGTGAGTTGGATTTTGAGGACCAGGCATCGAGAGGAATGACAAACGCGACAGAAATACTAGCAGCAAGACTAGAAAAGCTCAGGGATCTGGAGTGGGGCAGGGGGGGTGAAGCGGCTCAGGGCTAAGCGGGAGGAGGGAGGAAGAGAGTATCAGAGGGAATAAGAGAGGATAAACCAAGCTTCTGCTATAGTCCAAATATCATGGTCAGAATAATAGTGCTCTGAGGTGAGACTGAGGTTTTCTACACAGCATTAAAATGAAGCATTAGATAAAGTTGGAAGGAAAAAGCCAGGAATTAAATGATGCCCATCTGCTTCTTCAAAGAATGCAGAAGAGGATGGATCCCTGACCGTTAATCATGATATGTAAGATGACAGTGTTTAACTGAGTTCAAATAGTAAAAAAGCATATATATCTGACTTTTGATAGGGGCAGGGAGGACCTACCTCATCTCTGAGCCATGTTTTTAAAGCTATGCCTCAGGTGAACCTTTAACAAGGATCCCTTTCACCAAAACATCAGCTGAAATGTAACTATTGACTAAATATTTTTTAGGTGTTTGGAGTCCAGGAACTAAGAGTAGTTCCCCTTGTTAGTAGTCCAAATTTTGTTAATTAATTTAGTAATTTCCCTAGCTTTATATGTCAGGACGATACCGAATGTAAAAACATAGTGAAAAAAATATCCTTTCCTTGCAAAAAACCCTTTTCAGCGTGCAGGAAAGAAAGGTTTCCACAGATGAACTCTAGTGGCTCCCGCAGTTATTACCCCAGCTGTGTGTTTCACCTTTTGCAGAGGTTACCTCTCCCGCAGCAGAGCAAGCAGGAAAGGAGGATGTGTCAGGGCCTGGGCCAGCCCAGCGCAAACAGCCTGGCTTGCACGGGGAGGGAAGAGGAATTTCAGCGACCGCACCAGACTTTGCCTGCAGCAGCCGACGCATTGACACGCGATCCCTTCTGCCAGCTCTGTTATGGGGACGCGATCTCCAGTAGGGAGAAAATTAAAAATAGTTGGGGACTGAGCCATAAAAAACTCTGCAGTTCATGGGGTTTTGTTCTAAGCACTCATTCATTCATTCATTTGTAGGCTTCATTTCATTTTAGATGTTATTATTTTTTTATGAATAAAAAAACATTCGCACCATTCCAGTAGCATCATTTCACTCTTGCTGTGTGCAGATTTGGCAAAAGCACTCTTCTGTCTGTATAGGCAAGTAACTCCTTTGCACAGGTCTTTCCTATACACAGACTTTGTTAAAGAAAAATATTTCATAAACTAGAGTTAACCTTTGCCTTGCCAAGATAAAATATGTTTTTATTGTATTACAATCTCAATACAGATGAGGCACTGTTCATTTGGACACATTTCATCCAGTCTAAGTAATTGTAAGTGAGGAACCTAACACCAGGCAATTGATGGGTATTAAATTACAGTTCGCGTGTCTACAAAAGGATGGTAACATGGTTAAAAACATACCTTTTCCCAGGGGAGACTTCAGTAGAATTCAGACAGTAAATTGAATTATGACAGCTAATGAGTTACAGCGTTTCAGCTCCAGTAACTCTTTCTCTGCCCATTCTCCGCCTGCACTGTGCTGCTGGGGCAGGCTGAGGCAGACAGCCCAGGAGGGCACTAGGCATCGCTACCCCAGCAGCATGCGGGGCTCAGCTCTGCCCCCTCAGCAGCTGGCTGAACCACCAAAAAACCATCACCATGGCAAGCCTGGTAATCTAGACTGCTTGGACTCAGCGACACCCAATTAGCTAGACCCATTAGTCCAATTTCAGGTAACACACTTATGCTGATTAAATTAAACTGGTTTATACCCGGTTTACAGAGATTTAATTGCAACCTGTAAGAGACTGGGGAGAAGGAGGGGTTTCCGCCATGCTTGGCATAATGAGAGCATCTAAGGGGAAACTGGGTAATGCCAGAATGGAAATGTGACTACCCCAGTAACAGTGAAAGTAAGCAAGGGACACAATGGATCTATAGCACTTGAAAATTTTGAATAAGCTATCTTCCTCAAAGGTATGCTCTAGTTTTAGCCTAGATATGGGAATTTTTGGCTGAAGTCCCCAGGCTTGTGCTATGTGGAAAACTAGAGGATCCAGTGATTTCTCTGCCTTCAAAAATTCACATTTACTCATAATTGAATCAAGAAAAAATGAAGTGGTCATAAATTCATTTGTATATGCCTATAAAGGGTCAGTATTGATTTAACTAAATGTATACACATGAATATGCTCACATACTTTTGTGAGAAATCACAGTTAACAGAAGAAATTGCATTTATCATGTACCTTTCCCATAGTATTTTATTTATTAAGTCATCTCCGCCATGATCCTGTGGACATTACAAATCCATTTATGTATACGTGCTATAATATGTGGTGACAGAGCACAGTTTTATACATCAGCCTTAAAGCTTTCGGCAACGTAGCCATGGGAGAAGCATAGAAAAGCTTGTCACAGCCAGGACAGGAGCCTGAAGACAGGTGGTGCCGGCACCTTCTCTCTTCCCCAGCTGGAGTTCCCTAAGGAGAGTCCCTGCTTAAACAAATTCAGCCAAATCCTTCCAAAAGGCACCGAAGAGCAGAAGCAGACCTGGAGAGAAGGGGAAAACCGCAGGTCCTTCCCCATCGTCCTGCAGAGCCCAGGCTGTGATGACAGAGTTGGTCCCTACCGCCTTCCCCTTCCAGCAGCGCCAGAAGTAGGTGCAAGAGGGCACCTCACAGCCTCCGAGGTCCCCGATGTCAGCAGCTTTTTGCTCTGATAAAGGTCAGAAGTGCTCACTCCCGGGCCCAGCGCTGCGCCGCAAAGGTTCGCTAGCCAGACTCTGCTTGAGGGAAAGGCAAGAGGCACTGCAGGGCACATATGCTTTTGTTTATTGAACTCTGCCTGCCTGTGACCCACTTGTTTCTGCCGTTCAGACAGGCTTTCTCATCCCAAAACACCGGCACAGTATTTTCCTCCATCAGCCTCAGTTTCCCAGATACATGCAATATTTAAAATTAATTAATAAAATTAATACTTAAAATTAAATTACATTTAGATCTGGAAATGTCAATAATTTGTTTTCTGTGACTATGCAGCTTTTGGGGGATAGGAATTAAGGGGTTTTTGGGTTTGGGGTTTTTTTCAGTTTATGTTATTCTTCCATTATTTGCACAACAGTTTGGCTTTAGACTCTGGCAATCACATGCCCCAGCACAACATTGCCTAGAGACAATCAGAATTTCATACCCTGATTGGAAAATGAGCTGAAAACCACTACTTAACCTTAACTACGGAAATTCAAATTCCTCTGATACAATGGAAATAAACACATAGAGACAGAGAGAGAGTGAGAGGAGGACAGGGAAAAAAAGGCTTCCCCCTCCAAACCCCTAAAATGAATATTCGGAAATATCAGCCCTTAACAGTTTCTTATGTAATATAATATTCATAACCCTTTTTATCACAGTAATCCTGTTTATTTGAGCCATTTTCCTATTATTTTCAGCCCCTGCTTTATTGGAGAATGGTTGAAAGAAAAAAGGTCCATAGAAACTATTCAAGACAATCCCCTTGACACTATTGTAACCTGCTGATAACTGCTCTGACATGTCTCATAAACCCTCAATAAAAAAGGAGGAAGAATGTGCCACAAGAGCCCATGGAACCACTTTTAAAATTCTACCCGCAAACTACCAATTTACAGTGAGAAGGGGGAAAAAACCCAAACCAAAAAAGTGGTAAAGCCTGTGATATTTTTATTATTATTATTATTATTATTATTATTATTATTATTATTATTATTATTATATACTCTCCAACGTAAATCCTAAAATCTTCTTTGTGGAACAGCATAGACCTATCATTTAATCCTAATGCTTTTAGTCAGTCTAGGTATAGTATTTAATTTATGATAATATAGGACATCACATATGATAAACATGAGAGATATCACAGGGTAAAAATATGAGTAGTAGTTTAACATATGTGAGTTACTATTACAGGCAGTTTAGGTCAATTTAGCATTAGGCTAAGTGAAAGTTATAGGATTAGGAAATGTCAGAGGTGCAAGACAAAGATGAGGTGGGACTTTCTTTGGATAAAAAGAAGCAGCTTGGCTGGCAAGTAGCCAACAAAGATAGTTTTTGCCTTTGCTCAGCTGAGATAACATGGATTGATTATATCCAATTAATTTGTATAGATTGAAAAGTTCTGTTTATTGACTAAGATAACCAAAAAGGGGTTCAGCATTCCTTGTTCAACCTTTCCTTGAAATTTAGTTGCAGAACACAAGTTAGGTGAAAATTCAGCTGAGCAATTCCTTTCTTAGTTTCTTTGAAATAGTGTTAATTTTGTTCTTCAGTATCTTTCTCCATGTTTTTTGCTTTTTCTTCTCTCTATATTCACATTATCATTATGTGCTTTGTATCACTGTTGCATATTAATTTTCCATATGAAATCTATATTGCATGATTCTTTATTTACTTACTGTGTTACATGATTTAGTTGTTAAATAAAATGCTTTTCAATTGTCATTGAGAAGTCTGCTCTCTTTTGGTTTCTGGAACTCCTCTCATTTCCCACATAATGTCTCAGGGTCAACAGGAGAGGGAAGCAGAGATGACTGAAGTTATCTCATTTTGCAATGTTTGCATTGTCATGGCCACAATAAACTGTCTGTACTGCAAAAGGGAAATTCCTCAGTATGAGGGTCAGTGTCTGTGGCTCTCCAATGACTCCTCTATTGGGGCAGGGGCCCGAGCAGAAGGGGATAGAAAATTCCCTTCAGGAAGACACCACCTACATCAGTCCCAGCATTTCCACTACAGGAGCAAAAGAACAATTAGCTCACAAAGACAATTAGGGCAATTAAAAAACAGTACCTACTCTAATATCCCATTTTGCATGCCTCTATATGGAGAGATATATACTTGTAAGAATACACCCAAATATTTTAAAGTGCAACTATTATGCAAAGTGCTGCTTTAAAAAAGGAGCTGCAATCTAGCCCTTACATGTCGTTTCATAAGTGAGATTCACTGGAGTTTTCAAATAGCTGAATGAGAGGAATCATGTAATACAGGCAGCATTTCTCACATGCAGGCACATGCTTCAATTAAAAAAACCCACAACGAGAAATCCGTGAACACTCAAAACAGAGAATAACTTTGAAGTCAGTTATTATTTCTGCTTTCGCCATCTGAATATTCTATTTCTTCCTCCCGTGCCGTTGCCCGTTGTCACTGCTGGCAACGGGAAGTGCTAGAGAAAGCAGAACTAAGACAGATAAAAGGGTCAGTTTGCTGAGACAAAAGATGATATCACGTCGAGACAAATTACAGAGGTGCTGTGTCTAAATGTGTTGAAGCAATAACTGCTATACAACAGCCATATCAGCAGGGCTGCTCTGTGCCTCTTGCTTACGCAGGCTGCATGTAAAGCAGGGCTCGCAGCCCAGGCGCTGCAATTCAGGTCACACACAGAGGCAGCTCCCCGGCAGCTTGGGAGACAGCTAGCTGCTAGGCCACCTGCAGGCCATCCTGCTCAGACACAGAAATAGCTGGAGAAGAAGTCATTAGAAGTGACAGGCATCCCTCCAGCGCATCCCCACCGCCCCAGCACCCGCTCCCCGGCCATCGTCTCCGTGCTCCCGTACGCCCTGTCCATCTGAGAGTCAAGGGGGCAAGAGAAGGCAAATATCGTTTTCTTTTTTTGCTTTTTTTCTTTTTTTTTAATTTAAAACCAGCTAGGAGAAACACAGGAGCTCTCAAGCACGCAGCATCTTCATCAGGTCTCGCAAAATTGCTGATCAGCGGAGCAACTTGAGAGGTAAAGGGTAGTTAGCACCTGTGAAAGATCAAAAACTGCTGGCAGGCATGCTGTTAACCCTGACGGAGAGAAAACTGGAGAGTTAGCACTCCTAGCAGAGCAAGGTGCCACGGCTGGCTGGAGAATAATGGTCACAGAAAGGAAAAAAAAAAAAGACGGATAGAAACATAGATAGATCAATCAATCTCACTGCACATTGTCATCAGCTTTCCTCTCCAGTTGCTCTTTGGGATCTCCCTATCTCAAAAGAGTATCAAGCTTCAACAGCAAACAGTTATATAGCTTGCTAGGGCAAGGGGGAATTGTATGATGTCTCCAATTCCTTGCTGGAAAAGGGAGATCAGCCTCTTCTACAGGCAGAGCTAGGGCAGGGACACCTGCCTTGACATCATTTTTGCCCCAAGGCACAAAGCCATCTTATTTCTGGCTCCAAGCTTAAACAGACCTGATTTCCCATCAGTGTGCCAAGTTGAATGCTGGTGGGACAACCTCCTGAAAAGGGACCAGAGTTTTTGCAACCTAGTTCAAAGGATGCCTGTGATTTTAGCAGCTGCTGTTACCAAACCAGACTGAATCACCTTCAGTACTAAAATGGCTAGGGCTAGCGTGAGTTAATTGATAGGATTGTGGCACAATATTGCAAAAAGAGCACCGGGCTACCAGAATATTGCTGATACGACATGGTTCTGACCAACCGGGGAGGTCTAGAGTTGAAATCTTCACCCAGATCAGTTGTGTTCTTATAATCTCACCCCTGCAGAAAAGATCAGCACCCCAGTTTCTGTGCCCTGCTATGCTGCCAGCCTAACTGGCAGGACCGCTGTGTAGCAGCAAGTAGTAGGATGTATCCAGCACTGCTGACCTAGGGAGAAGCTTTTCCAGTTTTAAAATGGTTGAAGACTGGAAGTTCCGGGAAGGTTTTTGGATCCTTGAGTTATTTTAGATGCATGTCATCTAAAAGATACAGAAACCTTTTTTCCTTTAGCTGAAGACACTTAAGCCATCTGGAATTATCCACACCACCAGATGGGTAGGTCAAGTCCAAAAGATGGACAGACATTGCTGGTTTAGCGTAAGAGGCCACAAAAGAAACTAATTTGTGGAGGTACAAGAGATTTTTAAGGAGGGGAGGAAAGAACATGCTTTGTGCTTCATCTCTGTGGCCCTGACATGTGGATTGTATTCTCCCAAAGTCATGAAAATAGGTACAAGTGCTTGATCCCCCCAAAGGAAGGTGTGTTAATTGCTAATATAGGCAGGATGCTTTGAGGCCTGGAGAACTCCTAACGGTCCTTGGAAGACTCCATTACTCCATTGGGGAGGGGGAAGAGGATTTAATCTGCCAACAAAGAAATGTTGGTTACATATTGTGATTGCCTTGAAAAACACATTTGTTTCTAGAGGCCTACATTGTATCCGCTGAATAGCTTACAATGGGAAATTCAGAAGCAATGAAATCAATTTATCAGAATTACTGATATATCTGGGGTGATCAGAATATTTTGAAAACAAACACGTAGACCACTAAGTGCCTATTTTCCAAGTATTTTCTGTCAGTCCCTGTTCTTTTGTCTTATTCTATCGATCTTGAAAGCATGATAATCAATATCTCTACTTTTAAAAACATTCTATATGAGGGGAATGACTTCCATTTACTTTAGATGAGTAGTTTTGCCAATGGGGAATCCTCTGGCACTGAGTTGCCAGTATCAGTAATACGCTTCAGTATATACCAAAGGTTAATGAGGAAAAGAAAAGGCAACCAAATCTAGGAAATAGCAGAGTAAGAATTTCAAAGGAGCAAGGTGGAATATTAAAACTCATCCCAATTCTTTGAGTCCTAGGGTAGAATTATTAACATCCCGGGGGTTGTTAAAGCATCTGGAGAAATGATCAACATGAAACACAAGGCAGTGTATGCAGTATATGGATCTGTGGAGTGAAACGTTTCGCTTCTGTGACAGATCTTCAAAAACAATTGTTTCTTACTTTAAAAATGGTTTCAGGCTTACATAGTCACCTTGAATTCTGCACGTTGTGAGACTGTTTTTCAAATCATATGCAATAACATAACATAACTGGAGTCTCTGCTTTTCGACTTGTGGTAACCAGAACATGAGACAAGCAAGAGGTCAGTGGTCCATCATGGATGCTCACATCCAAAAACTAATTTAAGACACCTGTTCAGGAACCACATTCAGAGGCTCCTCTCTTTGCCACTCCCATTGGGTGTAGAGGTACCTCTTACTCAATTGAAAGAACTCTTTATATTCAGCTGTTGTATTTACTTACCTGGAGAACTGAATTGTCTCAACCTTGGGGAGTTGGGCACTTAACTCAGCATATTGAATTTCATGATTAGAGGTGGGTAGTCAAAAATTATCTGTGAGCCAGCTCAATGTTGTCATCCATCTCCCTGCTTCTACATTATCTCTGAAGTCTTCACAAGATGAAGAAGTCCTCTAAATTTCAATACATGTGACACAAAGATGTAATGCTACCCTGTCATTTAAAATTATGCAAAATGATACCCTTGTAACATAAAATACACCGCTATACAAGTCCTGTTGCATTAATGAAATATCAATCACAAGGGTAGAGGTAAAGGACAAAGGGTTATAACTTCCATATGCTCTGGAAAGCTGGAGATATCACAGGTTTCCTGTAGTCTCAGGACCATTTTTATTCACCCTGTTAAATGTTTTTATGTGACACGAATAGGTACACCATCTAAAAAGACCTATTCATGAGTGTAGCCCTTCAAGGGGGAGAGGGGGAGAGAGTATTTCAATAAATCACTTCACTATATTGTTAACTTTATTCTTTATAAGTTTTATTTCATAGATCATTACCTAAGTAGCAGAGCCAAACAGAGAATCTGGAGTCTGACCTTGAGTTCTCAATCACAGAAAAGTGTCATTGCCTTGATAAGTTTGTTACGTCATCAGGTTTGAATGAATAATTTATGCAGATTAAGTAGCTCCCTTTTTTAACCTGGAAAGTTTTCACATTAGTTTCCACAAAATTTTTATAATTTTCCTATATTGCAAAAGCTGCTATGATTTTCTCTTGCTGATGAGGCCAACAAGCTTTTAATCAAAAACTCTTGACAAACATTAAAAATTAGAAATCATTCTGGACAACTTTTATGTAGTCAAGCTTGCAAAGCAGATTCCACCTTGAAGACAGAATAGCTTCTTTGGTTCTGTGAAAATACTTGTTCATCCTTCAGCTGAGCAATTTTGGTAGTTAGAGGCTGTCATCAGAATTTTTTGGGACTTAAACCCTGGGACAGGTTAACCTCCATTTCCATTAGGTCTCTTACTTTTTAAAAATATAGTTTGAATTTTCATATACAGGTATTCTCATCTATGCATCTTGTATTGGTCCTAGCTAATACTTCAAGCATCAGAACAACTTGAAAAATAAATGTAAAGCTCTTCTACTGGATAATTATGTGATTTTTTTTCTGTCTCACATTTGTGTCAGTGGTGACTTTTCTCTTATTTTATATATGTGTACCTCATCTTTTAATCCTCTTTTGTTCTTTAGTCTCCTCTTGTGTGCTGAAGCCATGTGTGGATAAGTTCCACAGATAGTGGTATAATTGTGTCCTTCGTTCATTCATTTTTCAGTTTATATCTATCAATTTAGTTGATAGACACTTTTTAACTTTGTTCTTATGTAAGAAAGGCTAAACAGCAGTACCCAATTTACTTTATATCACAGTTAACATGCCATTGAGATTAATAGGAACAATTCATATCCTTTTGGAAGTATTTTATCTCAGTCTCTAGGGATTTGTTCAAACAACACAGCATTCTGTTCCTGTTGGTAACCACAAAAATGAAAAATTTAGATATAAGTGACAGTTAAAATTTTGCATAATTTTCTTTTTCCTGAGTTAGGAGAGAGATTTGTCAGACAAATAAGACAAAAATGTGGTGCATCTTACAGGTAATCACAGCATTACAGACATACACTCATACTTAAGACAGCTATGTTTTGATATAACCTTGGGTATTGAAATTCTTAGCTCAGACAAAAAGAAAAGCAGAGCAAAGTTCAATAATCTCTTGAAACAAACTGTCCAATACTCCAAGATTAGCATCTTTTGTTCCTATAAATCTTCTAGTTAAAAAAGGAAAGTGTAAGTAACAAAAAATGGTTCTCACTTGAAACATCTGGTTTCTACCTATTCTTGCCAAGGACCTGACCCATTCTGTTATCAAGGTCTTCCTGTTAATTACAAATTCAAAATCATTCTGAAAGAATGAAATTATTTAAACAAAGCTTATTAATGGAGGCTCCCTTATCAATGCTGTCGCTTAAAAATATCAGATGGCAAAATGAAAATTGTATATTAAAAGCCTACTGTTCATGAGATAGTGTAGTTGTTTTGCGATGGAGAATTAATGTTTTTGCACTTGATAGAAGTAATGCATTTGTTTATGATGGGCGAAGTGTAAGGATTTATTATATCATCTACTCATTTTTTGGTTTTCGGTGCTTAGCTTTTGTAAAGGGTGTGATGGATGTATGGCCAGTCACTCAGCAACCTCTTGTGTTTTCAATTAAAATTTTTGTTGTTTGTTTTTATAATTCACTGAAGATTTGAAAAGCAGAAATACAAAACTTAGCAAAACCTAACAGCACTTTTTCTCTTTTAGCAGGCAAACAAAGTAGCATTGATAAGAAAGGGGGACATTCTTGCTACATTGAATTCAAGGGCAAATTTCATGCTGATTTCCAAAGAGCTACAATTTCACCCATAGAGTCCTGCAGTGGTGTCCTCTACTTCAGCTGTTTGTGCATATATTTCCCCTTCTCGATTGTTTCCCTGTGCTTACGGTTCTTGCAGTACCATGATTGCCTCCACCATCAGGCCCAGGTTTCACCCTGCCGTTGCTCCTTCCTTACGGGCAGGCTTGACAGCTCCCACCCTTGCTGCGAATCCTGGCCCCGCTCAGCACCTGGCCCACACCTCCCATCCGACCTCTCGCATGTGTGGGACCTTGATGAATGTATAAATCTTTATAAAGCACACGCATATTGCAGTAACGATATAACATTACATAAAACACTTAATGCAACATCAAAATTACAGTTATGTGTAATGATATAGTAATTATAATTGCAAGGAACTAACCTAGGATGTGTTATAATTAATCAGTTAAGTGGCCTGTCACAGAACACTGGATTTCTTGTGCTTTTGTTAGTGCTAGGCTTCCCCAATTCGAATAGCACTGAGGTGACTGTTGGTCCTAGTCCAATTTGCTTGCCTGCTTTAAGTTTCCAAAGCCAAGGCACTGCTTCTGGCTGGGACCATGTAAGCATACTTATAGGTGTGGATCCTTTGTCTGTATTCCTCTCCTCGAAGCTGAAAATAGTGGTCCAGCTGCCTGTCCCTTCTCATATTCCATATCCTAAACTCTCCCTGAGATTTCCAGGCATCCATGTGGACCATGCTACCATTTCTCCCTTCAGGGACATGGGACGAGGGTGAACAGCCTTCATATTAATCCAAGAAATGAATCTACATTCTTGACTTAGAAGCACAAGACAAAACATTCAGTTGTTAAGATGTTTCAATCCATACTTCACTGAAAATGGCTCAAATCAATGTCAAGGATATAGGCAAAACAGGGCAAGATAGGTGAAAGCCCAACCAAATGTGAGCCTGGGAATATCAAGGTGAAGTAAAGCTTGTTAATGATGTTTGCTGCTTTTTTTAGATTTGTTGGGAATTGGTCAGGGGGGAAAGAAAAGAAATTATCTGTACATGGTTATCCACCTTCAGACAGGGCCTGCTCAAGTTTCAAATTTTAATTAATTCAATGGTTCACAGTAAACTGTGGTTCACTTTCAACTGTAACATTTAAGAAAAGTGAATTGGATCCAAATAATCCAACTGGAGACTGTATCTTCCAGTAAGTCTTTCTCAGCAAAAAGTAAGAATAGTAGCTCAGAACAAGTACAACATGATGGGTTTTGAGTGTTGCGGGAGGTCAGCTGGAACTGAGTCATTTCCTTCACTTGACCTCCAAGGATTTACTCTGGGTCTTCCAGAGTTCTTCAGAATGAATGAGGTATCTCGCATCATTTATTAGTTAGTTTTGGTGGGGTTTTTTTAATCATCAATCCCAAAATTGAAAAACTGACCATATGACCCCAGCCTTCCCCTAGTTTTCCTCCTGCAAGTCCGTTTAAAATTCTCCATCTTCTTTTCTATTGCTTGGGAAGTTTCAGGTTAAATGTTTTCCATTATCTTTAGCCTAGTGAATAAGTGTTACATTTTTAATTTATACTGAGACATTTTCTACTACAAATAGGAACACTTCCATGATATTAGGATGTAAAAAGTGAATGAACAAATGCCCCAAATCCTCCCATGGGGAACAAGTAATTTCTGTTACCAACCAATCTTACAATGCATAAAATCTACTTTCCCGCTTTTTTTATCTTTGTGATGCCATCCCCTATTTACTTTAGCAAGCTCTACTTTGCCTTCACCATAAGTCTCCTGAATGACCTGTCCCAAACTCTTTCTTAGACTTGCTGCTGCTGCTACCCTTACAGGTGGAGTGTGGGAAGTCACATTGAGCACCCTTCAAGGAAATTCTGCAGGAGTAGGAATTGCTCAGCCAGGTTTATCAGGTACAGCCCATCCTTTTCCTATTCTACAGCATGAGTGACCCTAGATCTGTCCCTTTTCCAGACTTAGGTGAGAGCTGGTGGCAGCTGCAATGAGAATGGAGGCAGGGTAGATAGTATATGGAGTTTTTTCCAGGACAGAGATTTAAGTATGGCTATAGGCAGATGCAGTGAAGGGTATGGTGCAGATCTGTGAATCTTGAAAGTGTGTGTGCAGCAAGGAGGGAGTAAGAGAGGATAAAGACCCCAAACTTCAATTCGTCCTTCTTACCTCCCCTTTGGAAACTCAGCCAGTCCCTGCCCTGTGGTTTCCCAGCCTCCTCTTCCCTTTCTCTTCTGAACCCTACTAACCTCTACGCTGTTTGACTAACAACGCAAAACAAATTTTGCTAACTTGGAAGAGGAGAATTAAGTTTTATTCATAATGCTGAGCTGACTCTGATGGGATCTAAACATTGGTGTAAAAAAGGGCAGGATTTAGCCCTTTGCCATTATCATTCAGAATAAAAAAAAAAAAAAAATCATCTGCCATGCTACAACAGCTGTTTGCTGCCTTTTTGCCCTCTATGCCTCTTGTTTGAAAAATTAGAGGAAAAACTCAGAACATATTATTGCTGGAAAGAACCCCAGGGCCTTGTGCAGCGGTGAGCTCCCATAGGCAGGCTTCTGCAGACTCTCTATAAAGTTTAAGCAGACGATATCAGGCATTGCACATTGTTAACTTCCCGGATATAGCTCTTGCTTCAAGCATTCATACTGATGCTACTTTTCCTTCTATTGACTTTTCCTTTTCTTTTTTCTTTTTTTTTCTGAGAAGAAAACATATCGTCTTTTGCAAGAATGGATGATAATTCCCCTTTTCCTCCTCCTGTTACTTGATTCTGAGGTTCCTGAGATAACTTTGTTCTTATACCTGTTATTGCTGTCTCTGGCTCACTGTTGGCACCAGAGAGTATTTTGACTAAATTAAGCTTATGATGAGCCTTTTCCATTTGCTGTTATTCTGTTACTTGGTTTAGTACCTCCCTGCCCCCCCCCCCCCGCCCCTTAAATCTGAAAATGTGCTCCTGAAAGGTTCTCCCTATTTCACTTAAACATACTGTTAAAGTTTTCTTTTTCTTTCAAATCAGCAGAGAAAAAAGGGAGAGTATGAACTAATTAATATCTAGCCACAAAATTTCAGAACGCTTGACTCTTCAGACTTTCTGTCAGGTCTGGTTGAAGGATTCAGAAGTTTTTGGCAAGACAGATGGATATTTGCAATACAATTGCCTTGCTTCTTTCCTTCAAGCTAATCTAATTCATTAGACTTGTCTCAGTTTAAATATTAGGTCTTTGTTAAACTAGCTTATCTTGACTGAAATGGGTAGAGTTTAACAAGTAGCTCCACCAGCAGATTTGAAGTTGCCATCTCCAAAAGAGTGGCAGTGATAAGTACTTGAGAATAAGCTAAAGGGCAAGAACTTCTTCAAGGCAGCATAGCTGCAGCTATGAAAAGATATGTGTCCACAGCCAAATATCAAAATACGTCATGAAACACCCACTAAATTGAAAGGGATAAATATAGCCTATTCTGAGACATTTAAGATAATTTTCCTCTAAACTGGAAAATTTTTATTCTGTGTGTGTATGTTTGAATATGAAGTGATTAGGCAAACAATTTGACCCATGTGGTTATAATATGATAACCATTTGGCTGGGAGCCCATCAGGCTGCTTGATTTCTCTTACCGTTTTGTAAAGTAAGATAACAAAATTCCCGAGCCTTTGAAGGCATTTGCCTTTTGCTTAATTATAATAATCACCTATTTATTTTCTTATCAGGGGCAAGCACCCAAACTCTGATCTAGTTTTCAAATACTTAGTTATAATGGCAAATAAAGGTGTGGTTTTATTTTGGCAGAACTTTAAGGGCTAACAGAATATTAAGTAAATAAGGTCCCAATACTGCTATGTAGAATCATAGTTTTATCATTAAAAGAAATGAAAATATTTGTTAAAAGAAATAATATTCCAAGTGCACGTGACAGATTCTGATTCCACATGACAAAAATGAAACATGAGTTAATATTTCAACATATATTTTACAAAGGGTTGCACAAATTTTCTGCCAGAAAAGCCACATGATAACCAGAGAAATATGCCAAAAGGCAAAGCGTTGGCATTACTATTGAACTGAGCTAATGAATAGTGAAATACATGGGCTTTAATCAAGGAGATGGACTGAAATCAGGCTCTGAAAAGTTGTGTACGAACACCTAAATTACTCACTAAAATTCTGACTGTGCATGTACCTACAGCCAAATACCAAAGCATATGGAAGGTGTCTGAAAATGACTAGCATACTCTGAGCTGCTGATTGCAATCAAATTCTGTATAACCTTTTAAAAGCAAATGCTTATCAAAATTCAGTTCATGTTTTGGCACTATCTAATGTTTCTGCCTTCTTAAATGAATATAACCTGAAGGCAGTCACTCTGCACCAAGAAAAGGATCCAGACTGAGGTGCAACTGATTTCACTGGTAAGATACTCAGCATCTACAGAACAACTTGGGAAAAATGCTTATTGTCATTTTTGTGCAAAGATCCCAGTTCGTGAGCTGCCTACTTTCCTGCTGTTTGGTTTTTCCTAAACCTTATCAGTGATGTTCTCACTTCCCTCAAAATCCCTGTCTTCTATAGACTTGCTCTTTTTCTCACCTTTGAGGTTGGCTCTTGATCCTTTCTTATGTTATTTGAGTCAGAGTCTGGCAGCTTTCGACACTCACTATTACCTCCTAATTAAAACTGACTCTATTGATCTGGCTCAATCCTTCAAGTTTCTTCTAATCAAAGATCTGGAAGCCCAAGCCAGACTTCATTGCAGCATGTTATCCTACAATCACGCCTACGAAGGGAGGCTGCCTATGGAGGACAATGCAGATCTACATTTGTGGAACAGTTATTGTCCACACAGGGCAATTTGTTGCCTGCAAAGAAAACCTGAAGGTTTCTGTGGTGAAATGGTAGCTTTTTAGAGCCAGCTTGTTCTTTTTCCTATATGAGCTTCCTACGCAAATCTGTTGGACTGAAATGCCTATGGCTGTCTAAATGGACACTGTCAAGCAATAGAGATAAAGTAATGTTTTACATCAAATCATTTTTTTTTTAAATTAATTGAACCATTTCCCTGTCAAATTAAAAAAAGACAGGGAAGTGGACCAGGAAGGCCAGCTGGCCTGTGTGTTCAAACTGAAGAAAATGGATAATATGAAACTTACCAACACAATAAGGTAGGCTCTGAATATGTTTATAGCCTACCTATGTCAATGTCAACATCACAGCTATAAACTGTGAATTTAGGACGCCACCAGCACTAGTTACATGTTGGTTTCCCAGCACCTCCTCCACTAAGTTACCGCTTTTAAGATTCGCACCTTCGAGAGACGAGAGTCTTGTGTTTACCCTTTAGGCAGAACAAGTGTCTGTGTGTCTGCTATGTAGGGAGCAGGTGGGTTTAGTTCCTAGCAGTTTTTAATTTGATGCTCTCCTTGTAAAGTTAGCTGCCCCTCTTCAGACACAGATAACCATGTGAATTTTTGCAGATGTCCAGCAGATCTCTCGAATTACCATGTTTTTTAATCAGCCATCACACTGATTCTGCAGCATGTTATCACAGAAACAGTCAGAGAGGTAAGTAATCTCAAACTTCTCCCCTCCTGCGGCACATCCCCCAAGACACATCAATCCATGTCTCCAGGTAGATGAAATAACCTGTCTGCTGCTGATCTGGGGCTGATGAAATAACCTGGAGGCAGGAGGACACTGCCTGGAGCTGCTTTGTTTCCCCACAGATCCTCTGATTGCTGCTGCTCTCTCCTAGTACCTCCCGTCCTTCCAATCGTGCCTGCCTGCGCCGGCTAAGTGAGCTGAGTGAGGTAGTCTGGCTTAAAAGAAAATAACCATACTATGAAAAGGTGGGGTTTTGTTTTCACCTGCATCAATGAATCAAGACTGTGCAGACAAACAAACTGATAGAAATAAGAGGGCAGCTGTCTCCTAGAGAGAAATCACAGGGCAGACGGGTGGGTCTGCCGTAAGCGATGCTGTAGGCACACATTGACCAAGCACCAAGTGTGTGAAGGAAGAGCTCAGGTCATCGTGAACCCAGCACCAGCGGTGCAGTTGCTTCCCATGCAGAGGTGACTGACTCCAAGAGGGCTGAGATAACAGCAAAAATCCAGTAATATGGGAGACTGCTTCTTCCTCTCCTCCCCACTGCCAATTTGTGCACGGGTCCCAAATGGCTGCTGTGGTGCGCAGGAAAGCCAGCACGCTTGCTGCAGCATCACACCTGCTAGCATCCGAGCTGCCTAGCACATACCTATGCATGATGCAGCCACCTCTCAGGTTGACCCAGCAAGTACCTTCTTTTTACTTTGTCTCTGGAGAGCTCTTGATGACTGCCCACAACACAGAGTAAAATCTGTCATTCTGCACTCAGCCCCGATGCCAGCTAGAGCTATCGTCTGGATGATTGAATTCAATCACTAATGGCCCATTTACTTTAAGGAGCTCATTCTGCAATTCAGAAGGATATCATGCCTTCAGAGGGGTGATTTTGCCAGGGAATATATCTATAGCTCCTTTTCTGTTGGTATGCAGTAGGAAAATATCATTTCTAGCGCTAAAACTAAGCAAGCTTACATAGCCCACTTCTTAAATATCAGATAATGTTTGGACATGTTGCCACAAATTTTAAATCATTGCAACTGCTATCAGCGTTTTCTCATTAATGTTATCAGGACAGTGAAAGCCCATGACTTTTCTGCTATTTGCTGCTTTCTAGATTGTTGTACAATAAGAATCCTGCAGTTTGTCAGTCCATCTTCTCTCTCCCTTCTTTTCACTTGTATTTTGGTTTATTTACATGTTTTAATCTCATTTCCAGAACAGAAGCTTCTTGTACTAAGTGATAGCCCTTTCCATAACTTCATACAGGATCTGGTGCTCTAGAAGGCAGTCCTGACCCTAGGAGGCTTTCACATGCTTGAACACTTTGCATTGCTGGTCTGAGCTATCCCTGCTGGCTTCCAATGAATTGGGAACCACCTCAGACTATACCCTGACTTTTGTGACTTTTAGGGGCAGCAGCAGATAACACAGGGCAATAACATTTCAACCAGCGTGGGCAGTGTTTATTTGACCATGGCCTAAAACATCCCTCTGCTTTTTGTGCTTTTGAAAATTTCTAGCTTAAACTTTACTCAAGACTGCTATACAAAAGCTTTCTGTAAAGTGATCCCTCAGCAAGGCCAGGTGCAAAGATACAGCACGAGGAGGAACAGAATAAAAAAAGGAGAAAAACCAATTCAGTAACAAGGAAAGGGATTGGGGGAGAAAAACATTTCAGTACATCTGTGGTTAAGTCACTGGTGGGAAGGGGGGAATGCTGTGCCCTTCCCAGAACTGCTTCTGTATTTTCGCATGAAAGAAACTACATTAGAAGTTATGTATCAACAGGCAATGAAATGCAGCACAACCCCTTCTGCCTGCCAAGTTTGTTTCTTGCCCACAAGGTGAAAAATTCTTGCTCACCCTTACCATCTTCCCTCTCCAGTCGTTGCAGCTGGTGGAGCCCTGATGAGCAGAGACAGTGCTTCCCTTCCTGGAGAAACACCCACCAGGCAGCTGGAGCACTTTCCTGGAAAAAAAGGTGCACATCAGTTTCTAACTTTCTGGATAAATGTTGTGGCCAAGAGGCTATTAGACAAGGAGTGCAGCACAGCTCCTTGCTCTGCTGCTCTGGTGGTGGTACAACACAGTGTCCCTGCTCGGTGTCAGCTGGAGCTGAGAGCCCCAAGAAGGTGAAGGCGAAGTAAAATCCATGCTCGTGGCTCTGGGGAGAGGAGAAGGGAGAAAGGATTTAAAGATTACACCCTACGCCTAATTTCAGGCATCTGATTTCATATTTTAGGACTTGAACCTATTAAATAGCCTGTGATTAACGCTAGTACCGCTAGAAAGCAACATACTAAAGCAAAATATAAGAGCTATCTTGTGGTGAACTATGATCCCTATATTCTGAAATCTTGCCTGCACAAAAAGGATTACCAGAGGTTTTCCCACATGGTTACAGAAATAGCTTTTCTCCCCCCCTCCTTCAGTAAAAATAAATAAACAAACACATTCCCTAGGTATCTGACAGCTTGACTAATTGCAAACAAGTTTTCAAATGAGGAACAGAACAGCAAGATTTCCAATCAGGTTTCTCCACAGTATATCATTTTAATTTGAAATTTATTGGAAATAAATTAGTGTAATTATCCACTGAATCTAGCATTCATTGACAGTGAGAGAGATTTTAGGCCAAATGACTAGAATTTAGTATTTTAAAAATAACACTTCCTGTGCAAAGCTATAATAATAGTGAATTTACATTAACAATCAATAGTGGCTTTGGGTTTAAGCAGCCAATGTATACAAGTCCCTAAGTTCCCCAGGATCCTTCACTGCACACATTTCCTGACTTGTCATTTGGCCACAGCCTTGATCTCAGAAGTACTGACCTTTTTGATATCTAACCTAATAGTCATGGTTGCAGCCTGTGGCTAAGATTAAATCCTGCTTTGCAGTCGTCTCTGCTTGAGAAGTCTAGCCTCAGCACTGCTACCTGGTTTGCAAAGCAGCTGCAGTCCCCATAACATTTGCATGACACCTGGGAGTGATAAATGCATGCAAAAAACATTACTAATGTATCAACCAGCACATCAGGAGCTGATGAGGCACTGAAATGAAATAATGATAGTAGATCACAGCCTTCAGCGAGTTGCTGAGCAGCGACATGTTCCTTCCACACCACCTAAATTAAAGCGAATAGCTCTGGTCAGACAAAACAGGTCCTGAAGAGAAAAGGTAGCTGGAGGGTGAGGGGAGACTGGCTCAGGCTGCAGAGGTCTGGTTCGGAAAGGGAGCCTTGCAGATGCGATCCAGTCCTGCTTCTGCCTAGTAAATCTTGCATTAGGCTCATTCACAAAGCAGTTTGGATTGACTCTGGTCTCTCCGCATGCATTAAAAATTTCCAGTGAAACCCAAGATGACAGGTGACTCAGTAGGTGACATTCTCCTTTCTGAGTCAGAGCTAAGCAGACACAGCAGCACGATGCTGGAGGACATTGCTGCTGGACAAGACGCAATGAGATCGGAAACACTGACAATCCCACACTGCTGCTTTACGAGACTGTTTTCTCAGCTATCCTCATCAGACTCCAACCAGAAATTTACATCCTGCAGACCAAATTCCCCCTTGCAGTTCTACTGCAAATGACATTTCTCATAATGTTCTCTCTAAAAATTTATATAGCAATGCTAAATCATTGCTGTATTTCAGTCTGGAGATGACTGCAACTCGGCACAGAGTGAAGCAATTCCCGTATGTTGTTTGTAGAGCTTTTGGGACCCCTAAAAGGTGAAAGAAGCTATACTGTTAAAATTTTACTCTATTAACAATCCCAAGAAAATAACAGAGAAGTCAGATTTTGCCATAATTTTGATGATGAGAAGATCTTTAAACAGAAAACAACGGACTATCGTTTTTCACCTCAGGGTAACATTTATCTTGAAAAGCTTTGGACTCTCATGGCCAAGGAGTGACATAAAAACTATTATTAGATGGCTGTTTTGGTGGTGTCAAAGGAATAGGTGGGATTAGGACCCTTTTCCTCTCCTCTTGCTGCTCTTCTGGATACCTGGACACTCTCCCCTGGGCAGCTTACTTTCTAAACCCTGGCACTATGCAGCAGGTGGAGGAGAGAGCAGAACCCATGGGGCAGAGTGAGTACCACAAATGGAGCAAACACCTTGTTAGTTTTCTGATACATTTGATTCGGGATTTTGGAGGTTAGGCTTAACTAAGAGAGGCTAAACTAATGGAAAGCCTCGGTTTCCCCAAAGCAGGACAGATAATCCCACAGGCACTAGTGCTGGCCCTTTGAGTGCCTTCAGCTTCAGCGCAGAGCACATGGTACACGAAGAACGAAACACTGCCAGAAGCAAAGCTGCAGCCTAAGCTGGCCAGTCTCCAGCACTAGCAAACATCCACCTCTGAAAGCCCTTATGCACTTCAACACCACGTTTCATTATACGCATCTTCAAGCTTAGTACTTGTTTGGCATAGACGGAAGCCAAATTGCTTTTCTCATCGGTCTGTGTAGAGTTTGGGGCTGAAAGGGCAATCTTCACAATCTCCATTCTGGTAAGGACTCTGGTCTCCCAGCAGAATAAATGGGAATTCTTGCTGCAAAGTCACAGAGAGAAGGGTGTGAAAATGGGGTGACAGCAGAAGGAGGCCTCTGTGTGTCCCAGCAGACAACGGGAACTTGAAGAGCAGCACAGCAAAGGGATGGGCCAGCTACAAAGTTTGCATTGAAGAAGTCTCCAGGCATTGCAGAAACTCTGAAATTACTGCAGATAGGGAGCGTATGAGCTCTTTCAGATTAAGAGACAATATTGTCCTGTGAAGGATAACAAGCGTGTGCTATTGTAAATGAAAGAAGAATTAGAGTCTTTAATACAGATAGCCAGAACTGAAGATAGGCCAAAGGAAGTTTTTGTTTACAAAACAACCAAGGGAAACGGGTGAACACAGTATAAATGAGACCCCTGCTGAATCAGAAATGGCATATCTGGTTTTCTCAGCCGCTCAAGACAGAAAGAAATCAGGTGGGAAAACTACAGAGGACAACAGAAGAGACTGCTATTTGTTCAGGAAGATGAAAGGCATCATGGAAATCAAGTTTCCACTTAGCTGAGAGGAGGGTGGAATAGGAGCAATGTGTAAACCTCAAAGAAGCTCATGATTCAGAAAACAGGCCAAATCCCTCTATGAATTCTTCCCAGACAACAGCATAAACCCAAAGAAGAAAGTGGGTTTTATTTAATCTGGTAAGAGTTTGGTCCTTGGTCTTTTTCTAAGGAAATAGAAACCCAAACTACTATTCCTCTCAGTATCACAGTTAAATTGCTAATGTTTCTTACATAAATATTTACTTGGAAGATTTAAGCTCTCACATCAGAGATGCCATGCCATCCTGAGGATGTGGAATGCATACTAAACACAGCAAAACTGATTGTAGTCCAGTATAGTATGTTGTCAATGGAGAATGGGGAGTCTGGGACTCTGTTCTGAGCTCCAACGGAGACTCTTTTTCATATCCAGGTTTCACCCAGCTTGGGTGTGCCTCAGTGTCTCCATGTAAACATACTCAGCAAAATTGCTGTGTACCCTAGCTGGTTTGTAAAGTTTGCTGCACTTAAGATGAAAGTGCTTCACACAGAAAGGACAAATCATTGTTCATAGAAAATAGTTGTAAAATGCTAATTTTTTCTTTCAAATTTAAATAATTCAGCTGTAGTGTTAAATACAGCCAACAGATCATATACAATACTTTCCAACACTTCACCATAACATTATGTCCCCGTTGATCCATGAATTATAGTTCATAGTTGAAAGTGGACTATTTGTTAACTGATGTTGGCTGTGGGTTTTTTCTAGTTCTAAAAGTGAAGAACACAATGTTATTATACAAAACCTCAGAAATTTTGTTCTGATCATTATTTCTTGTGCCTATAATAAGCAAATTCACAGGATCTCTTGATTGCAGAAGAATGACCGTATGACTTTGAAAATAATTATGTATGGTGTCTTAGACACTGTTTGCTTTTAAATAGCAGACTGTCAATGCTTGGATGTCAAGCCAATGATGGAAAACTCTGTTGTGAAAGAACTGACCTGTCATGAGGCAAGAATTAACTGACATACTAAAAAGTTATGAAAACCAGCAGTCATTGCTACAAAATCATTATGTAGAACTTCCCAGGATTTTTAATGAATCCACCAACCTTAGAGAAATGCAAGGCAAAGAATATTTCCCTTGAGGAATGTGGAGGATCTCAAGGTACTTTGCAAATCAGATGTACGCTCATTGTAGAAGCACCAGTGCATCTTCTGTGAAAATATCTGCTGCTTGAAAACATGCCACAACATCACACAGGCATTTTGGGCAGGAAATTAACAATACATCCTATGAGACTGCGAAGGCTAACTAGTTAAACCTAATATAAATGCAGTACTCAAACAGGCTTTAGTCTGGCTTCCAGAGAAAGCCCTGTTTCTTTTAGGGGTGGGGTGGGGGGGGGGTGGAACTTTGATTAACAAACTAAAATGCAGACACCCAATTTTAGTTCACCCATTCAGCTCCTTCAGGATCCACGCAGCTAAGAGTCTCCTGAGACCTGCATCACTTTGTGAGATCCCCATTAGGAGAGCATACAGTAGCACAGAGGTAGAAACAGCACGTCTGACTGTTTCCACCTGCCATGTCCCCAGCCTTTCTGAACCTGCCAGCACTCATTGGACCCCCCTGAAGCTAGCTGAACAGCTCACAGTTTAGCAGCTCAAGGCATTGGGAGTTGCTGGGGCAGCAGAGCAGCCCAGGGCTCTCCTCTCTCTGCTGCCCAGGCCAGACCCCTGGGCAGCCAGACAGATTGCACTGATGCTCCTGAGGAGGGGTCAGGGTACGAGCTATTGCTACAGGGAGGAGAAGAAGGAACAGAAACTACAGCAATTATTACCCTGAACTCTTTGTCGGAAGCAGGGGCGGCAAGTCTGATTCTGCAGTGTCTTCCTCCAGCATCCCAGCTCAGTCCCGTACCCCTCCCTCTCCTTTCCCTGTGGCAGCAGACACCCAAGCCCAACCCATCAATCTAAAAGTAGTTTTGGTTGAACTGTTGAAGAGCCCAACACATTTGTTAATTCTTAGGAAGAATAGGACATGCACCTTTGCATATCTCTGTAAAAAAGGCTTTAGCAAATATCTCTGTAGCATCTATACTCACATTTATTTTTATGTTAGGACACAACTACATATTCAGTTGTATGCTTGCCCAACATGATTCACTCTGTGAGGAGTGGTTGTACTCTCCCACCAGCACTATTCTGACTCTCCAGGCTGAGAGCAATGAAGCAGTCAAAGAAGTAAAAGCAAGCACCAGAGCTCCCGTGTTCAAATCTAACAGATGTGTGTAGAAGGATTTTGCACACCTCCTTCCCTTTGTTAACCCAAGCTAACAATAAATAAACCTACTTTACTGTGGGACCTGAACCAACAGTGATAAATCTAATCCACTTATGTTGCGGAATAAAAATAATTGCTGTAATGTCTTTGCTTCTACTGTTTAAGGAAAAAAAATTCATGACTTCAAACAGTTGCTGTAGCAGAGGCTTTAAGGTCTGGTAATAATTTATATTTCATAGCCAGAGAAAATTGATAACAGATCTTATATGGGTCATGAGGGTATGATCCAACTCTGGCAGTCAGGGTACTGAATATGAAAATTGTACACGATCACATTGGCTGGGAGAGGATGGCTCATGGTGGGCAGAGAAGTGGACTGCTTGAGAGGTAGAGAAACAGCCAGTGGTGGCAAAGAGACAATGTCCCTTGAACAACAGTCAAAACTAAACAGTCTGGATGAGCAAGTATTTCTTCATGAAAGTGTTAAAGTAATTCCTTCCTGACACAACAGTGAACTCTGGGAACAGCTGGAACTTGATAGCTTAAAGGATAAAGATTTTCATAGTAAACAAAGGACACTGCAGGGTTGACCAGTTGGGTTTTTTTCTTTTTCTTTTTTTTTTTTCTCCTAGAAATTCAAGATATTCACAGCTTAGTTGCAGAGAAAAGCAGAAGAGGAGATTCATTATACAAGATGTGCAGCATTAACTGGGGGGAGGGTTGTTGTATAAGCCATCTCTTTTGGTTTACTATCACTATGTGTTTACATTCTTAGTAGACATCCTGCTTGCATTTGTGACCATATCAAAAGAAGTAAATATCTTCAGGCACTCAAATTCAGTCGTGGCAAGCAATGTGGTAAGAGTGCTAAACCTTGATTCCCAGTACATGGTTGTGCCTAAGCAATGGCAAACACAGTGCAAGGACATGTAAGCTAGCTCCATATCACAAGACTTTCCGCATACAGACATCTATTGATGGCAGCATAGAGCTTCCTCTCAACAATATTGCCAGGCCAGGTGTTGTGGTTTAACCCCAGCCAGCAACTAAGCACCACGCAGCCGCTCACTCACTCCCCACCACCCAGTGGGATGGGGGAGAAAATCAGGAAAAGAAGTGAAACTCGTGGGTTGAGATAAGAATGGTTTAATAGAACAGAAAAGAAGAAACTAATAATGATAATGATAACACTAATAAAAATGACAACAGTAATAATAAAAGGATTGGAATGTACAAATGATGCGCAGGGCACTTGCTCACTACCCGCCGACCGACACCCAGCCAGTCCCCGAGCAGCGATTCCCCGCCCCCACTTCCCAGTTCCTAAACTAGATGGGACGTCCCATGGTATGGAATAGCCTGTTGGCCAGTTTGGGTCAGGTGCCCTGGCTGTGTCCTGTGCCAACTTCTTGTGTCCCTCCAGCTTTCTCGCTGGCTGGGCATGAGAAGCTGAAAAATCTTTGACTTAGTCTAAACACTACTGAGCAACAACTGCAAACATCAGTGTTATCAACATTCTTCTCATACTGAACTCAAAACATAACACTGTACCAGCTACTAGGATGACAACTAACTCTATCCCAGCTGAAACCAGGACATCAGGAAGCTCTTTCAGCATCTCTACATTGCAGCAGAGTTTGCTATAACCGTGACCTTCCTGAGATGCAGGATGAGCAGAGGAGGGAGTCAGAAAAGGCTGAATCCCATGAATGAAGGGAAGACTTACAGAGAAGAAGCTGTGTTGGATGGATCAAGTGACACCTGGAATATAACTACAAAATTTAGCATCCTTATCCTTCCTTGTATGCACTCAAATAAAGTTAAGAGCATTCTTATTGGTTGGCATGTTAATCACACATGTAAATTTAACACAAAGCATTGCACCTTTGTGCTTCAGCTCTGTCTCTATGCACGTTTGTGATGCGAGGGAACAGCCAAATTCCTAATGGCGTCAGCACAAAGACCCCAGTGATACAATTCAGAAATTCAGCCTTATGTCCCTGCAAACCCCTTTATGTCCTGTCCCACCACGACAGATAGTGGTGTATTGAAACACGCCTCTTACGTAAGGAAGATAGGTGTTCAGCATCAATTATGTTTAGATCACCATAGTTTGAGAGAGAGATAGACAGTTTTTGTCCCTACCAAGTGAACGTATAGTGTGTGTACTGGATTAAACATATTTGTCACATTGTGGAAGCCTCTAGCAATAAGCAACCCATGATCTACACCAGCTCAACCATTTAAAAGTACAACATTTTGCTACCTGCAGGGTAACCTCTATTAGCAGGACACGCTGCTGCAGTTATTGTGCCTCAGTTTCTCTGGAAGAATTTGCCAGCTAGTCTAATAACTTATAAAGGAGACCTCATGTAAGGTCACCAAGAAGTTGAAACCTCTGCCAACATAATAGAGATATAGTCAAACACAAGGTAAGAGTTCCTCTGGCTCAGGTGGGGTAGGCTTTCAGATTCTGGAGTGATTTATATCGCTGCTATATTGATTCATTACTTTGATCCCATTTTTGCCCTTCCAGTCCCTGTGCAGCTCTGACCAGTTCTTGATAGCAGCCCCAAGCGTGAATACTTCACCAGCATCCCTGTCACTCCCAGTCCCAAAGCGACTGCTAGCCAGCCTGCTTCCACAGTCCTGACACCCACATGCTCAGCAAACAAAGCCAACAGTGCTTGCTACACTTCATTAACCCTAAAAGCACGTACAGAATTTGTTGACAAGACCAGGCCTTTGTCTGAAATGGAAAAGCGAATCTCTGCAGCCACTTGAGGTGACTAGATACAGCAGTGGAAAACAGGAGACAGGCATCTAGAGAATATTGCAGTTAAAAAGTGGTGTGTTAGTGGAGAAAAGTGCACTGCTTTGGGATTTGGGTCAGGGTCTTCATAGTAACAGTATATTTGTGCTCTAGATATTTGCAGCTTACATCCAGACAAATGTGATGTTGCAGACCTGGAGTCTCACTGGTAGGTGTGATTACAGCTTGAGCCATGCCACACAATTCCCTGTTGCCCTGAACTAAAAAATTAACCCTGTTACTGCAAGCTGCAAGGGGTCAGAGTGCCAGCACTAAAACAGGAAAGCCATTATAAAAGACTGAGAGCAGAAGTGTTTATGAGATATCTTAGTGCACAGCTACATATACCTAAGTTGATTTAACACTACACAAAACTGAAAAGTTGAAAAAAATAAAAGAAATTAAAAAAAATCATGTCTGCTCAAAATAAACATTGTCAATTTGCTCAAGAGACCAGAGGGGGGAAGGGGGAAGAATCATTGTGGGTCAGCCAAAACATTTTGTTTTGTGTGAGGTTTAACAAAACCCTTTCTAAAAATCTGTTTCTTAGGGACAGTTTTCAAATCTGTCATTTGGCAATACTAAGATGTTTTCTATTGAAGAGACTGAAATGAAGCAGATTTTTCTGAAAAGAAATTTTCCTTTTTTTGTTGCTTTGTTTATCCAAAACAGTTTGCCAAACCCAACAGAATTCATAAATATTTTTGGTCAGCCTGAAATAATTCTCTGGTCAATAAGCTTTTTGATGGAAGAGGGATGCTTGGTTCTACTTTAGATCCTAGCGTTTGACAGGCCTTCTGCATTTGTCTCCAAACTGAAGGCTTGCAGAGCCCTCAAAAAACATCTACCAGGAAGCCATGCCAACATGCTTTTAGCAACATTCTGAAAAGATGTGGGGTTTATTACATATCAAAGTAGACGAGATAATAAGAAAACATTGAACTAAGAACTCAGTTCTAGACACAACGTAAATAAGGTCTGATCTTAATTTTATCAGCTTTGTCTTTTACCCAGCTCCTTGTCTATCCTCTGGCTACATTTTGCTAGATTTTTAGTTCAGAAGGAGGTTGAATGCTTTCCACAAGTGCAAAGCTCAACCCAGCCATACCTCCAGCCATCATTGCTCAGCCACCTTGCTGATACCTTTTTGGCTAGCATTAACTCTTGTTCCAACCTTCTCACCCACTACCAGTGCAAATAAGACTGCATTCATTAAAAAAAAAGATAAAAGCCCCACATGGCTCATAAACATTTTGTCACATCACAGAATTTCACTCAAACTCAGTGTGGATAAGAAGAGTTTATAAAGTGCCTTAAATAGGCCATTGTTTGGCAGTCCAGAAACTTATTTGCATTTTCTCTAATTTCAATACAAATCGACTTCTCCAAGAGTGGCAGCTACTACTGGGTCTCTGTGCACAGGCTCGGTGAGGATGGCAGCTTTCCTATGAGTTTTCCTAATAATAAATGCAACACAGTGGGTGGTCAGTAGCTTTGGATTCTGTGACCTGTAATATTTTCTGTCAAGGCACATGTTATGAGATTGGTTAGGACTTACTTCCTTTGGTTACCCAGACATATGTATAAAATAAGTGCAAATCTGCTAAGTCTGACTGCATTTGGGAAAAAAAAAAAAAAAAAAAGAAAAGCAGTGATGTTAGATTTCTACCACAACCTGTGAAATATGCTACTGCTTTGAATAACTTGAATAACTCCCTATTTCTTTGGCTGGGAAAAAAAAAAAAAAAAAAGACAGTCTTTCTTTTGTTATCTTTTGACATTTAATATTACTTATAATATTACTAGCAACATGGGATTATCACACTTAAATTCTCAACCATGCTCCAGCTATGCTTCTGAAGAGTATCAAAAGGCAGCTCAGAACATCTGAAGATTTATGTAGACAGGAGGGAGCTAAAGGGCTCTATTCTTCCTTCAGTGTTCATGTTAGCTATGCACAGAAATCCCTCACATATCACCAAAAGCCTCCTGAAAGCTCTGAACAAGTGCAAGAAATTTAGATACCATACTTTAGAAAACACATAATAGAAGTCAGGGAGCCCCAAAATGCTCCTGTGCTAAAAACATTTTATCCAGTTCCTTGTGTTTTCCTCATATTTATCTTGTTTAGGTTAGTTTAAATATTTTTCGTGTTGTCAACTGAAGCAACGTAAAATTTTGTGACCAATCCAAATGGCTGGAGAAAAGTCTGTAGTTAAACATGTACCTTTTTTTTGCACAGCCGAACAAAATCTCTTACTAGTGTCAAATATAAAGCTGTCTTTGGGGAAGAGGGAAGACTAGAGCAGTAGCCACATTGTAGGAAAACCCTGGGGTAGATGTTAACTTGTAGCAGATTGGGGTATTGCAATGCAAAGTGCCCACAATTTAGGAGGTTATTTTAATAGTGTTTATGTATAATTAGCAACTTCTCCTGATGGCATTACAAGGGGTGAGCTTCACCCATGTTGTGTTCAGAACTGCCATTTGGAGTCAGCTTTCTCCTCCATCGGCTAGACAGAACATCTAGGGACTCCAACATCTAACATGGGTATCTAAATAAGGTTGCTGAAGTTAGGTAGTGTGGAGCTCTCATACAGAAACTATGATGACTTTCTCTTTTATGGGCATTTCCAAGACCACTCATGTTTTCTCTCCTGCTATCCTAGAACCAGAGCATCTCTGAGACTTTATGCAACTCTGCGTGGGTCAGACTGAGATTCAATCCTTGTTTTACAGAGATGGAACTGAGGTACTGGGAAGAAAATATTTGCCTAAAATAATCCAGGGGTTCTGCTGCAAAGCTGGGCATCCTACTACTGTCTTTCAAGTGCTGCCCTAACAACACAGGCAAATATTCAAGCACAACGATCATTACTGGATCTGTCCTAAGCCATTTTGTTCTGGGTATATGTTCATAAGAGACTACTTGCACAGGTGAACAGTTAAGATATCTCACCCTAACTCATTTCATACACACGCACTTCAGAGCTTCTTTGTTTACAAGAGAAGAAAGATTTATTTAGACCAAAGGTCATAAGGGGTTATTCAGTGAGTATGTTTCATGTGGTACCAGCAGGAGGGAGTGCACAAGTAAATAGGAATAAAACCAATAATTGCATCTTATTAAAAAGTCATGACATTAACTATAATCTAAGCACCATCTCTGATCCTTCTGACATGCTAGAAGACTTCTGAAAAACAGGAGCTTTCAAAGAGAAAGTCCCATGATACTTTCTGTTAGCCTTTCTCATAGTGGTCACCAGGCTGCCGCCTGCATATCTGTTTATGTCTCTTCCTCTGACATGTCAATAAAAATAGATGCAGGAGGATATATCTAGAAGCTAGCCCTGTCTTCAACCCACATATCTGTGAGGGAGTTAACTACTAGCTGCCCATGGAATATTTGTTTCGCAAAGCTCAGAGTAATGAATATTGTACTTTCAGAAGGAATTAGTAAATTTCTGATCACTACACGTAATAAATCCTGATTTATTCAGTTCAAGGTCTTAGACACTCAGTTTACCCAAGACTCTTCCACTATCAAAACCAGAACCTGGATCTTCAAAACAAACAAAGGTGATTTCAGTGAGCAATTAGGCACCTAAACTTGAGGCTGTGGCCAAAATGCATCTTCTAGAGGTAGAACTTGAGAGCACCTGAGTATATGTCTGCATGGCACAATGTGGCACTGCCCATATTCAAACAACCAGAAACAGCATGAATACAGTCAATGGCAGGACTGATTAACTTGGACTCAGCATCATGCTAACTGCACTTACATGGCTTTCAACTGTCTTCCAGGACTGGCAGAAAAAGCCAATATTTACGTGCAAATTTTTGTGTAGGTATATCATGTAATTTTCCCATGACCATTTAGGTAGCAGAAATGCTAAGCTGACATGTCCCTTAACAAATTTCTGTTTTCACTCTTCAGGTGACTATTTCTTTTCTAATTCTTATCTTCCTTAAACAGGAACCAAAACCAGAAGGATCTTTTTTCATTCAGTGATGGGTCCCATTTTTCTGGGAATCAGCATTTACAGGATAAGGCCATATTAGATGAGGGACTATTCTACCGAGTAAGACTTTCTGCCAGTAATATTTCTTTACCTGAATTTAGAATACATGAGATTTTGAATATGTCAGAATTGTTAGGGAATGCTAACATCCTCGTACAGGTAATTTTTCACACAAAATTGTGAAATACAGCCTTAATGAAACACCTGAAATATAATTCACTTCTAATATAGACTGGTGTCTAAAACTGAAACAGAAAGCCCAGATAGAGTGTAATGATAGTAAAACAGTGTTTGCAGAAGTTGTACTGTCTTCATAGAGATATCCATGAAGCACTGACTTTCTACTTGTCTTTCCATGAGGAAAAAACACACTTTGCGTAAAGATAGCTACCACACAGAATGGAGAGCAAGGTCTCACTTCATTATTATCCAGAGTACTGATCCTGCATCATACTGCTACTGTCTCAGGTTATCTTTGCATTTTACTTGTGCTTACTTGATGCTCAGAGAGGTTTCACTTTGATTCTGATAGAAGTTTTTATATGATCATTTTTTAACTGTCTGCATGAATATACATGAACATAGCTAAAATATATGGCCAAGACAGGTTATTCTTTGATACACGTGAGCTTCCTGTTTTAAATTACCTGCGTATATGCTTATTTAGCATAGGTCTAACCATCATTCCATATTTAAAGCAATCCTACAAAAAGCAATGGAAAAAGCAGACAAAATTAATGGACAGACAGGTAGGCAAAGAAGACATATGGCCAGATAAGGTGCATCAATAATTAGAAACAAACCTCAGTAAATAAATAAAAAAATAATTACCCCCCCAACATATGTCTGTAAATTATTGAGCTACTCTGTATTTCTCATGATATAAGCAAAAACTTCTACTGCAGTGTAACATTATCCTTGACACCCAGCTATAGTGCTTTTCTGAGCCAAACTAATGTTACATAGCTTTGATTTGGTAATCATTCCTGGTCAGTACATTGGTTCACCTTCAAGAAGATGACATTATGAAGTCTCTTCTCCCGCTCCTTTTCAGGTCAGGCATATTCTGAAAAACAGAGTATAAATCTGTGCCGTCACCAAGAATTTCAGTCTCTCACTAAGCAATTAAATCTTTGGCAACTGCTGATCATGTAATCACAAATGAGATAGGCATATGGAAAAAGGTATATCTTTGAGTAAAGCATCCAGGATTTGTGATTGTTCAATACAGATTCTGTGTTCTCAACCACCACACCTGCCAATTAAATGAACTTAAAAGTTACTGAGACAGTTGAAGGGGGGAGTGGGGAAAGTAGCACAGAAAAGATAATTAAAGGGGAAGGGAGTTTTGTGAGATTTCAGAAAACAATATCACATTTAAATTATTTTCTTATGTAAATCTATTCTAAATTGTATGGCTAAATGAGGAGGTAATTGTTTCCCAAAGAAAATGGCATTTCATATTAAATATTTTATATATATACCCACAAACATAATACATCTACATCTGAAGTTAAATACATGACACTGAAACATTCTAGGAATCTGAACAATAGACTTCCCTAAGCTCATGTGTAAATCTAAACATCTCTTACAGATTCCTTTTATAGGCATTTCAGCCATCCTAAACTTTTTGATGGGCAATACTATGTTTATAAACACGCACAGAAGGCAGCTGAAGTGATCTAAATTATATCTTCATTAAAACCTAGTTAAGTTTAATAGAAAAGGCATAATGATCTTATTAACCAGCATTGGCAGTAATCCATTGCTAAATAAATACAAATAAAATTAAAAAGGCAAGCAGGTTTTAAACCATATCTTAGTTTATATCACAGCTCAGGTGCAGACCTGATACTTGATATGTCTTCTGGTAATAGCAACATCATCCTTCAACCAAATGTTAGTTGTTGAAATTGGAACTGCCTCTCACACCACTTCACCTGCTTGACAGCATCCCAATGAAGATGTGACTTTTCCGTTTTGTGATTTTATCTCTTCATGCACATATGACATAATATAACAATAAGTTCTGCATTTTAAACACTTCTGCTTTCCTATTTAAGAGAGTAAATGCCTGGACAAAAATTGTAAATTTTCATTAATTTATTTCCTTTAGGTTTTTCCCTCCATACAAACTGTCTTTATAGATTATCTTGCTCTTGATCTCAAGACTAAATTGAACACCCATACTGCCTCTTCTACTATGAAAATATTTTTCTGTCTTCTCTCCTCTCTGTCTCTGTTCATGTCCCTTTGCCAAAATCTGGTTTCTTTGTTCTTCTACTGGAGAGAAGCATCCTTAAAATATCAATTATTATTGTTTATCAACAAAAACTGGTCAGGAAAATTATTTTCCTCTAAGCTAAATGGTACACAAGTAAACAAATGAGGGATTCTAAAATACAGCAATCCAATAGCAAACTTGCAACTTTGTTTATAGTATGTACCTAGAATGTAAAAATCCCCAAGTCACCAGCGTCTGACTATAATATAAAGCCATAAATGGTTTGATAAAGGAGAAACAAAAGGATTTTTAAAAAACAAATAATAATTTTATTGACTAGGATAGACTAGGCTAGGCTAGGCTAGGCTAGTTCAGTTCCAGTTGGAAGGGACCCACAACAATCATCTAGTCCAACTGCCTGACCACTTCAGGGCTGACCAAAAGTAAAAGCATGTTATTAAGGGCATTGTCCAAATGCCTCTTAAACAGACAGGCTTGGGGCATCGACCAACTCTCTAGGAAGCCTCTTGGTAAAGAAATGCCTCCTAATGTCAAGTCTGAACCTCCCCTGGTGCACTTTGAACCATTCACACACATCCTATCACTGGATCCCAGGGAGAAGAGCTCAGCACCTCCTCTCCACTCACCCTCCTCAGGAAGCTGTAGAGAGCAGTGAGGTCACCCCTCAGCCTCCTCTTCTCCAAACTAGACAAGGACATTCCTCCCAGCCCTTTCACCAGCTTTGTTCCCCTCCTCTGGACACATTTGAGTACCTTAACATCCTTCTTAAACTGTGGGGCCCAGAACTGCACACAGTACTCAAGGTGAGGCCACACCAACACTGAATACAGCAGGATAATCCCCTCTTTTGACCGGCTGGTTATGCTGTGTTTGAAGCCCCCCAGGATGGGGTTTGCCCTTTTGGCTGCTAGGGCACACGGCTGACTTGTACTGAACCTGCTGTCAACCAGCACCCCCAGATCCCTTTCTGCAGGGCTGCTCTCCAGCCACTCCTCTCCCCATTTATACTTGTGCCTCACATTACTCCATCCCAGATGCAGAATCTGGCATTTGTGCTTGTTAAATTTAATGCCATTCATGCTTGCCCAATGCTCCAGTCTCTCTAGGTCTGTCTACAATGCCTCTCATTCCTTGTGAGAGTCAACATCACCTCCCAGTTGGTATCATCAGCAAACTTGCTAATAGTGCATTTAACTCCTGCATTGAGATCATTGACAAAAATATTGAACAGAACTGGACCTAGAACTGAGGCCTGAGGAACACCGCTGGTGACCAGTCACCACCACCAGCCAGATGTAGCCTCATTCACTACAACCCTTTGAACTCTGCCCTTCAGCCAGTTCTTCACCCAGTGCACCATGTACCTGCTGATCTCACAGTTGGACAACTTGTGCAGAAGGATGCTGAGAGGGACAGTATCAAAAGCCTTACTAAAATCCAGAAAAATGCATCCACTGCCTTCCCTTCATCCACTAGGCAGGTGACCTTATCATAGAGGGATATCAAATTAGTTAGACATTGAGTTCTCGGGTATACAGCCAAGAGCTGGTTTTGAAAGTTGAATTCATTTAATTTAAGGGGTACAGAAAGTAGACAATCAGAGTTATACTTGAGTGCCACTGTAGCAGGACTAGAAACCAAGCTTAAAAGACAGCAGAAAGCAAGGATGTTATGGATTTGTGTGGCAGGGTTTTGGTAGCAGGGAAGGGGCTGCGGGGCCGGCTCCTGTGAGAAGCTGCCAGAAGCTTCCCCGGCTCCAAGTCGGACCCACCTCTGGCCCAGGCTGAGCCCATCAGTGACAGTGGTAGCGCCTCTGGGAGAACAGAGTTCAGAAGGGGAACCTGCAGTGAGTGAGGGGATTGGAATGTGAGAGGAACCCCTCTGCAGATCGCGAGGGGAGTGAGGAAGGAGGGGAGGAGGAGCAGGGGAGGAGGGGATGCCCCTGCAGCCCGTGGGGAGACCAGACGGCAGGCTGTCCCCCCCCAGCCCATGGAGGGGAGCGGGGGAGCAGACGCCCACCTGCAGCCCAGGGAGAGAGGAGCCCATGCTGGAGCAGGGGGATGGATGCCCCCCAAGATGGCCGGGACTCCATGGGGAAGCCCACGCTGGAGCAGGCTGTGCCTGAAGGACTGCAGCCTGTGGAAGGGACCCACACCGGAGCAGCTCATGAAGGACGGCAGCCCATGGGAAGGACCCACATTGGAGAAGCTCGTGGAGGACTGTCTCCCATGGGAGGGACCCCACGCTGGAGCAGGGGACGAGTGAGGAGTCCTCCCCCTGAGAAAGGAGCGGCAGAGACAACGTGTGAGGAACTGACCCCAGCCCCCATTCCCTGTCCCACTGCGGCGCTGGAGGGGGTAGCTAGAGAACTCATGAATGAAGCTGTGCCTGGGAAGAAAGGAGGGCTGGGGGGAAGGTATTTTAAGATTTGGTTTTACTTCTCATTATCCTTTTTTGATTTGATTGGTAACAAATTAAATTGATTTTGTTTCTTCCCCAAGTTGAGCCTGTCTTTTGCCCATGACCATAAGTGGTGAGTGATCCCTCCCTGTCCTTGTCTTGACCCACGAGCCTTTCTTTATATTTTCTCCTCCTCATCCCACCCGGGCCGGGGGGGGACAGGGAGCGGGCAGTGAGTAAGCAGCTTCGTGATGCTTTTGTTGCCAGTTGGGCTTAAACCACAACAAGGGGTAAATACATGTAGTTCACTAGACTAGCAGCTCAGTTTTATCTCTTTTTGTGGCTCCCTTGGGAATAATACTATATCACTATCACAACGCAAACAGTGTTATTGGACACAGTCCACACATCTGATTAATGCATATCTTCCAGACATGTATCTGAACTTGATGTGAAAATAGAAATGGCAATTCCTCCATTTTTCCTACTGGTTTGATCCACTGGTTAATCAACTACTGCGATAATACTGTGCCTCATTTCCCACTTTAACTTGTCTGGTTTAAATTTCCAGTCAGTTAAACTAAAGACTCTTTAATGTCTAATATTTCTTCTCTATGATGGCACTTATCCCCAAGGATCAAGTCACTTCTCATTCATTGCTGCACTAATGGAGCCAGGATGGTGACAAAACGTGCCTCAGACTGAAGCCAGGTCATCATCTGTGGAGTTCAAAGGAGGTCTGCTGTTCAAACAAAACCAAAATTACCCTTAGGTGAGAGCAGGTGATCTGTGGTAAACTTAGGAGCCATTTGTCTGACCTGTTGACCAGAACTGAGCCTAATGAGAGAATGTTATTGTGAACTGGCAGAGAGATTTTGACTCTCTACCACTCTCTGCCAGAATAAGCCCACTCTTACCTATATTCGGGAAGATTAGTGCATTTTAGTCAAGAAATGGCCCATCCTGATATCAACATAGTCCGTGAAGTACAAGGACAGATAAGCATCTCCTTCTGCTTTATCCTAACTGGCAGCGGTACATGTCTCCCAGGAGCAGTTCATGGGTGTCCTTCACCCCCTTGTAAATAACCATTTCCGAGAGCACAAAAGATTCATTCTCCATAATTAAGACCTAATTCAATACCCGCTGAAATCAATGGAAGTTTTTCCACTGACTTCTGTGTGCTTCAGCCCAAGCCCTGAAACCGACAATCATCTGGTGACATTTGTGTTATATTAACCCAGCCTTTAGGAACTATATTGAGGTCTCCAACTCATTTCACATAAGCCACCAAACAGTAATAATTTTCAGACAGTGTCAGCCTGACCCAGATTTGAACTGGCAATCTGGAGCTAGAAAGCACTATAATCCATTACTAGCCCTGTGAACCATCTGGTCACAATATCTCAAGCAACTTATATGGTACTTAGTAGCTGAGTAGTTTACTGAGACTTGTAGAGTAAAAAACCAGAATGTGTGTATGCGTGTGCATGTATGCATTTAAATATAGCTAAAAATTTCTCTCATCGATAGAAATACTTATACCTGACACTGATTTTCTGTTCACTTATACAGACTAGTCTGCAATTAAAGAATAAATTCACAGTTTTTGTATTGGAGAGACAATCAGTAGGAAAAAACAAAAGCACCTAGGGTAAAATCCTACTAAAGGCATTGTGACCAACTACAGTCAGGCATACAGATATTTTTGCAAGAATCTCCAGCTCTATATGTGCGTGTTTCTTTTGAATACATAAGCACTTAGCCAGATACATTTTTTTTTACAATTATACAGGATCCTGTTTTGCTTTTATAAACTTTTCCCACCAAGAACTGAGCTTGCTGGTTACACCCAGAATATACTAATTCCTGCCACCATCTCATGTTTATATTTCACAGAGAAGACAATGGATGCAGTTTTCCTCTGTTTTGCACCTTAAACACTCATCTGTATTTAAGTAAAGTGAGTGTCAAAGGCTACTAGGTTAAGTGGTGCTACTTTAAATCCATTTTGCAGATGTCTAAATGACTAAAAGGTGCATGCCAGTGAAAAATAAGATCCAGAGGGAGCTTTGTATGAGGACATTTTGGACCATAAGTTTGTTCATTAAAGGTCATCTTTCAAAAGAAGTATTTAGTCTTGAAATATCAACCAGAAACATCTTCATATGATTCAATGTATATACTTTAATATTTTAACAATCTGCCTGGTCTCAAAGCCACACTTCATTTAAGCTATATTTTACAGTAGCAGTCAAGGTCAATTTATAGAAGAGAACTCATTAACAATGTGATAGACATATGAATATAAATGCACCACAAGAAACTCAAACTAGAAAACCACAGACAGAAAGGCAGTATATTTACTGAAGTCTCATCTTTAAACTGGCTTTTTAAACTGGCTTTTACAAACTTCTTTTACTAGTGTTATAATAGTTTAAAATTAAATACTGATGCTGATGGCAGTCAGAGGGTTTTGCCTAATGGATGAACATGTACCTGCATATTTTACTACAAAAATTTTAAATAAAGGATCTGAATTTCCATCTTAAATAAAAGAAGCTCCTAACATTTGTCCAACATCCTACATTCTTCCTCTTAAGTTCTCCACAGTAATGTCACAGTACACTGCACACAGGTTATCCACAAGTACGTAAGAATAAGATTTTTTTATATGCCTGACTTACAAAATAGTTCAAGTGCTAATACACTAATTTTTCTATTCATTGTTCCAGGAAACAGCAACAAGAGGTAGGAAATAAAAGTCTTGATTTACCCTCTTACCACTTGTAAGTTCTCTTTGTGGCTAATCAAAGATGCTTGATACTCATCTCCTTAATTCTGCAAATACTATCTATAGCGGCTATCTCTATCAGTTTTGTTTACCATCCATCTGCTGATGATGAAAAGATCCACAACATATTAAGCAAGGTGAGAACTGAAGAAAGAAAAGAAATAGCATTGTAACTAGAATAAATGATGGCAGGGGGAAAACAATTTTGGAAACAAGTCATTCTTCAGGACTTGCTGAAGGAAAGAAGCAACCCCAGACTCAGGTGGAGTCAGCCTCTGACTCTTAGGTGGCAGAAGGATAACAACTTTGCATTACACCTCAAGTACCTGCTCATAAAAAGCAAAAAATATTTGAGTGTGAGAAAAGATTTAAAGATGTCTTGGCATCAGAACAGGATGCCATTAGAATGTTTACCTGCTTCCTGATCAGACCTCATTTTTAACAATATTTGAAAGCATAATACATAGTCTTGGTGAAACTACCAAGGCACCAAATAAAACATTCATACACTGGGATACAGTGAAAAAGAAAAAACATATCTTACTAGATAGTCACTGAAATAAAAATTCTGCTTGAATATTCTGAGAGCAGTTGATATAGGGAAGCCTCATATTTCATACTCTCACAGATTGCTAATATGCTTCAATTAGCCTTAGTGTATTTATTTCTGTGATAAGATACAGTAGGATATTCAACAGAATCCTTTTATATTACATCTTTAAAATGTATTTGGAAAACGAAGAGAGACAGAAAAGTAGCATCTTCCTCTTAAGGTTTCTCATTGGTTTAGTACACACATACAAAATGCATATATAGCATTGGGCAAGAACCAAAGTATTCTTCACTATCACTTGCTGTAGTATTTTGTTTTATCTCCGTTTTTATTATGGAGACAAGAATAGGGCACTTTTAGTATAAGGCAAGGAGAATTATTCATAGGTAGAATGCCTTTATTCTACAGATCAGCAAATACTTTACAAATATTAATGAATTTTCACGTCCGTATTGAAATATTTTTTTCTATTGTACAGCAGAGAAAAGAGGCAGAACAACCTGAGATGTCTCACTAAAGGTGACCCAGCAAGCCAATGTCCTAGCTAGAAATAAAGGCCCTAGGTAACCTAAGTCCCAGTTATATATGCTAATCACTAGGTAAGCTTTTGCCAGGAGATCGAGAGAATCAGTGAGAGCCATGATTTTAGCAGATGCTGTCGCTTACTAAGGCCTGACTTCTGTGGCATCGCTGTGTCAGTCAGTGTTGCATCCCTGAAGCTATACCACCTGGACCTGTAGCCTTAAAGAGAGCAGCGAAACTAGACTATTGGTGTGTTTTGGTAAAGGAAGCTAGCTTTGCCACTTTGGTACCAAACATGACTTTGCCAATGTTGCTCTGTTTACATTCAAAACACCTTTTTGGTTGTTGACCTTGGCTGGCCTCCAGGTACCCACCAAGCCACTCTATCACTCCCCCCCTCCCCCCAACAGGCTCAACTTCACTCATAACTCTTCTACCTCCTCCCACTGAGTAGGGCAGAGGGATAGGGAATGGGGGTTGTGGTCAGTTCATAACACTTGCCTCTGATGCTCCTTCCTCCTTGTGCTCTTCTCCTGCTCCAGTGTGGGGTCCCTCCCATGGGAAACAGTTCTCCACGAACTTCTCCAACATGGGTCCTTCCCATGGGCTGCAGTTCTTCACAAACTGCTCCAGCATGGGTGCTTTCCATTGAGTACAATCCCTTAGGAATGAACTGCGCGGGTTCCCCATGGGCTGCAGGTCCTGCCAGCAAACCTGCTGCTCTGCGGGCTCCTCTCCAAAGGCTGCAGCTCCTGCCAGGAGTCTGCTGGAGCACAGCACGGGCTCTCCATGGGCTGCAGCTTCCTTCTGGGCACAGTCATCTGCTCTGGCATGGGGTCCTCCATGGGCTGCAGGGTGGATAGCTGTTCCAGTGTGAACCTCCATGGGCTGCATCTGTAAAGACTGTTTTCATGATTGAGTCCTGAATTTGTTTCAGCTCAGTGTTTGTCTGAGCTCATCAGTGACAGTAAAACGTACTGGTACTCTATCAACAGGTAAGATTTCTCTATCATTCAGTTACCTTGACCCACAATTAAAAATCAGGTATGAAGGATATTCTGTATTTTTTTTAAGACGCCGTACTCAGATCAGTAACACCTGTCTATCTACATAAGTACACAGAATTATTCACGATAGGCTTTGACCTACCAGAATTAAGTATACAATAAAGCAGTTCAGGATACAACAACACAAAGGGTTGCCAATGGTCACATTTCCACTCTGTCCAGTTTCAGAATCATGCAGATACAATCCAGTTCACATCAAGGAACCAGATGTGTGTTAAAAGAACATTGTTCCAGCCTTAATTAGCCAAGCTGAGAACAAGGATATGCCAGCCTGGGACCTGCAGAGTTCTTGCATTTCTAGGAACGCTTTGAACCCATGTATTTGTTCTTCACTGGTCTCTTCCTTAAGTTTTGTCTCTTGAGCTACTCTGGACACCTACCACTAGGAAAACCCAGACTCCTCTGAAATACATTTCACTTTTGACACGGACAGTGACATTGTTCTACTGGAAAAAACCCACAGCCAAAAAGGAAAGGAAGAGGAAGAGGACAAAAGCTGTCTGAAAACCTCAAGATGCTGGTTTTCATAAGTTTTCAGATGTAAGGCTGAACAATTTACCCAAATGTCAGTTGAGCTGGTTGATTCTGAGTTCTGGCACCAGGATCTCTACGTGACACCTAAGTTGTCACATTGGGACCTCTGAGATAGAGCTGAGGTAGTGCTCTGGGACAGAGCTCAAAACTGGACTGGACGGCAGAGACTAGTCCTGCCAAATCTGCTACAGAGACAGCTGAACAAGAAACCAGGTTACCAGAACAAGCCCAGAAGACTGAAGTATGGTGGAAAATTAAATGGGTCTCTGTCAACCGCATTCAGCATCCACATCTAATGTCGGCAAGTGAATGAGAAGGTTGAAAAATTGGAAAAGTTTCTGATTAGAGGTTAGATGATCACAGTAGTCCTTTCTGGCTTTAATCTTTGACTCTATGAATAAACAATGAGAGCATTTAGAGTGCAGAGGGAAACAGGGAAACCTTACCAGCAGGTGCTCAGTTGGGTTAGCAATAATATTCACTGCTGGATATCCTTGCTGGTCGGGGTCCACTGTTAATTGGATGGTGCTGAGAACACAAGGATGGGCAAGAAATGATCACATTTCACTTGGAAGCCTGTGGAGGGCTATCACCCATTGCAACTGGGGCACCACGAAACTTTTAGCAGAGTTGGCAGCCAGGGCTCTCAGTTGACAGCTTCTGTGTTTGAGGGAATTAGTGGAGATGGGTGAGTGGTTTTTTTGGGTCTGGGGGAAAAAGGTGAATGGTACTTTAGGAAAAGCTGTGAGAAATGTACTTTTGCTGTTGATGCTTGCTGTGCTTGTGGCTGCAGTATATGCATCTATTTATTGTAATGCACTTAAAAGATTAAGCAAACTGTATAGCTATACAATTATTAGGGAGGGCCATTGCATTGGGGATGACTTTTAGGATCCATGCATGCTGAAATGTAAGGCCACTTAAACATTCACTTACTTTCACATTGATGTCCATTCCTCTTGATGTTGAACTGAAAAAATTCCATTTATATAAAGATGCATTCTCTTGAAGGTCCAGTCCAGCACAGGAATCACAATAATGCTGAAAGCAATGTGCAATGAGAGGAAAAGCTCTTTCTTTCAAAAAGTTGACTCCATTTGCATGTACTTTTTAAAGTAATATGCAGTACATCTTTAAGTATATGGTATTGGTACGGGAGTTCCCTATGTAATTTGCTTGTGCAAGACTGGTATTTTGTAGGGAAAATAAAAGACAAAGAGAAGGGTTAAAGCAAAAATGGAGTGTATTACATTCCTTTTTGGCATACGACTGCAGCCAGATTGAGTTTCTGAGCATCTATTTTTCAAAAAGCCTCCTGCAGCATTGGCCTGAGCGTCCTCTGAACCAGGATATGTACAACATGTAGAGAAAGAGCAGCATCTGCTTAGTTTTCATATCATCCCTCGTCAGAATAATTTAAAAAGCTATTTTCCAGGATTAAAGGTTTTATTACAAATAACAGTATTAATGAACAAAAGATACAGTTTGATTCTGCCATCATCATTTCAACAAAAGTACGTACCTAAATGAGGTGAAAACACTTCCCTTTGATTCTATCAAAGCTTTTTCTTAGTGTCATATTAACCCCTTTATCTTGGGTTTCATGTATCACACTAGCTGAGATTTAGCTTTCACAATTAAGCGTTGTAATACCTTTGTGAGTTTGTCTATAAACAAATGACTGGACACCTTCAGTTGTTAAGGTCAGTGTTATGATTAATGAGCATAAAAATCCTCCCAGGAAATGTACTATCCAATTTTGGAACTGAACATTAAAGGACCAGTGTATACGGAGTGTTAATGGAAAAGGAATAAAACTTACACTGCCATCACAGTGTTGCTAGCTGCATTTGTCATAGAATTTTTTCTTCTTTACCTCACCCCTAATACAACTCGGTCAGGGGGAGTATCTTTCTGTGGGAAAATAAGGTAGATTCAGTACAGCACACATTTAAGTAGCTTTAGCTTGAGGATTACCCATAGCCTGTTTCCCATAAGTGTGTTGAATTTCAGGTTTGAGTTTTATTAAGCAATACATCACTTATAAGTTCCAACTTATTAAGAAGTAATACATCAAAATATAATAAAATAAAGTCTTAGCTAACAACTATGTGATTACTCAGCTACTTACTGCACTGGATACTTGATATATGTAATCATGGGTAGCGCTAGCCAACTCTGCCAAAAATGCCAATGTATTGAAATTGCAACTTTCTACAGAAGTGTACTAGTTCAGATGAAACTTTCATTGAGAAAGGTTTCTTTGCTCCAGGACAGAATTTCTGATCAAAATGAGAGAGAGAGAGGAAAGAGAATAGCCTAGTGGTTATAACAGCCATGGAAATCCAAGTCCCTTAAAAAGAGCCAAGTCAGGAGTCTGGTTCTCTTACAGTCCAGGTTCCCCGCTGGAGCACTCTAATCCCATACCCTCTCTCTCATCTTCAAAAAGTTGTGGTTTTATCTTGTGGAAGAAGAAAAGTTTTGAAGTTTCACAAAACTGCAAAGCTGTTTCCCATACTATCCTATGAATTCCTTACCATTTTGTAAAGAAAGCTTTGTAAAATGAAGAGTCCTGAGACCAACAAGGAGTTCAACTAAAAACAGTTTCATGTATGAAATTAAGCAACCACTTATTAAAATAGCAATTTAAGATAATGATGTATCAGCCATGCATACTTCAATACATGCCTAACTATTGCACCCGGTTTTTCATGAAGACAGGTATTATAATTCTTATGCTTGCTAGTTGCCCAACATTAATTTATACATCAAACATTAGCTAATTAAAAAGAAAACTCGTATTATTAAGATATATCATTCCTGTGACAGACATCAGAATTTAAGCAAAATTATTCTTTTTGTCCATTAGGTTATGTTTAGAAAATTCATAACTACTTGCAGAATTCATGTCTTCATAAAAATATGTTTCCCATTACATGTTTCAATTATTATTTTCATATAAAGCTTAATTCTATAGTTCAGTACAAGGCAATTCAAAACAACAGATTATTTTTCTTTTTCAAACTTACTGGGAGTTTGCTGCTAGTAGAGCAAAAGAAGCTGGGGGACAAGAGACAAGCAGAGACCTGCCATTTCCCATCTGAAGCCTACAATGGAAATTGACCCCCCCCATGCTGGATAACTGCTAACGAAATCTATTACTCAGCAGGTACAGGTTCTTAAAAAAAACACAAAACAAAACGAAAGATAAAAAAATAAAAAAAAAAGAAGAAAACAAACACCATATTGACACAAAAATAAATTCTCTTTGATTTACATAATCTGCTGGTACATCACTATTGCTGCCCTTCACCATACAATTAGTAAATTATAACTATGACTAATATTGTCATTAAAAATTACAGGAAAGGACAAGGCATATCAAAGGAAAGCAGAAATATGGTTTGATCAGAAAACTGGGAAAGGTAGGGGGTAGGGCTGGGAACATGGGTGACACCAATTATTTTTCTACTGCTATTCCAACTTAGAATTCAGCCAGTCAATAAAATAGCTCTAACCACAGAAGTTCATCTCTACATTGAAGACCAGATGTTCATAATGTGTCTCAGGCATGCCTCTAGCTTTTCCTCTTCACAGTATCAAATTTATGACTGGGCTTAGTATACCCTTCTTGATACAAACACTGTTTCTCTTTTATCCTGTTGACATGTTGAAGGCAGACAATCCTAACTTGTTTCTTTACCTTGAATAATTAAAAACCCGGTACAATTTCCAAAAGCATCTTTCAAAACAAAACTGTATTTTCTGTGATGGTGCAATTACTAGCCATCAGTGAAGAATCTATAGGAAAACTATATAAAATATTTAAGTTGGAATTAAAATTGAAAGAGTAGGCTAGGTATATATTTAGGCTTATGCTTCAATAATTTATTATAATTGCAATAATGTAACAGGGGAGCTGCTACTGCAAACATAGCTGTAGAATTACTGCTAGAAAGTAGCAAGAGTTTATGTAATAAATATGTTTCTTAAATACAAACGAAGAAAAAGAAATTGTGAATGTTATTTATAGTTTCGTGCCCAGCTCTTACAATGTTTCATTTGCAAGACACATGACTGAAATCAGATGGTCCAAATGAAAGGTGGTGGCTGTGCTTCCTTTCAGAGAAATGACATTTATCTCATGATTTCGGGCGAGGCCTCTGCTCGCAGGTCCCTCGGGAGCTGGGTGAAGCCCAGGGAAAGGCTGGATGAAGTGGCTGTGAGCTCCAGCCTGGAGGCAGGAAAACCACCTGCGGCTCTCTGCAGCTGTGACCCCCCCACTCCGAAAATGTTCCCGCTGTCCCCGTGCTGCAGCTGGCACACATCCGAACCCGGGACAGCAGACGGAGCCTTGTGGGAGAGCTGTGGCTGCCTGTTTCCTGCACCGGGGAGCTGTCACTGGAGGAACAGAGAGATCATCCAGAAAGAAGGAGAGCAAGAGGAAAAGAGAGGATGGGATAATGGAGCAGGTGTGGAAGGACAGTCAGTAAAACAAAAGACAAGGCCAGAAAACAGACCTTAGCCCTTTTCTTTAGCGTAAAAGAACAAGAGCAAAGCTGAATCACCTTTCTCTTCTGTCCGGCAGTCACAGGCAGAAAATCAGGTGGAAAACACGACTGTGCTGGGATGACACCAATTTACTGGACAAACAATACATGAAAGGCCACATGGACATGTCTTCACTGAAAAATCTCTGGTTTTTTATCTTGTGTAATGAATGCACACTAGTTGTCCTGAGTAAAATACATAACGACGGTACAGTACTGGAGTTTTAAACACAAACCGTATCCAAATCACACACGCACACACACGCACAGATGCAGTAAAACTAAATGGACCCTGAGATCTTCCTTAGACGACGTCGCCTCGAAGATGCACACCTATGACAGAGATAAAAAACATTACTCAAGGACCTGCAGAAGGGCTGTATTCTGTGTCGAATGCACTAAAATTCATGCTGAGGCCACTTGCTCACTCTGGGGGAGGAAGAGCGAGGACCTGGGGAGAGGCATCATCAGGTGTCAGCAGCTAGTGATTTCAGCAGCCAGTGGGATACGCAGCGCCGGAGACGGGCTCGTCTTCATCCAGCCTCTCTTTCACTTCCACCACCACAGTAATGACTGAAATAAAAGGGGATGTTCTCAAATCTATGGCTATGCAACAGAGATCAGAATTTTGCACAAACTTTGCCAATTATGATAATTTAGAGCACAATCCAGCTTCCATTGAAGTCAATGGTCTTCCAATACAGCAGTCTCATAGGCACTTCCACGCTGTTCAGAGGAAGCTGAATAACATTTGTAGCCCTTTCTGAAGCCACAGAGAAGGTTACTCACTCATCTGACTTCTTCCTAATGCCAAACTGAAGGTCTGAAAACTGAAAAAAAAAAAAAAGTCCCACAAAATAGCTGTCTTCAAAATAATCCCTCCACCCAAGCATTTTTAGAACAAAGCAAAATAACTTGCAGAGCAGGAAGCCATCTTCGGCTCATTCTCACTCTGCAGCTGGATGATTGGCAGCACTAACTGAGAACACACACCAAAAGAAACATCTGTAGACCCAATGCAAGGAAAGCAGCAGGGGGAAGAAAGTGCTCTCTGGAGCAGCCTGGTTTCAACTCGGCTTGAAGCGACTGTGAGACAGCACCAGGACAGAGTTTAAGCTGGAAAGAGGAGGTGTCAGTTTTCCTTAGGGAGATCATACCCAGCCTTAGGAGGCATCGCTACTTTCTGCCTGGGAATGAAACCTACTTGGTTTCAACCAGTCTTCTAAGGAAACAAAGTTTACCTGCTTTGTATGTCTGACTTCCACCTCCCCTCAGTAACTTGTGAATCATTTTTCCTGCTTAAGCTACCTCTGACACAGTGTTAGAAGTATTAGAAGGATAGTCAGAAGTATTAGAAGTTAGAAGGATATTACTTTCCTCCAAGCATCACAGAAGTACACAGCCAGGTGGAGGAGAGAGACTCAGGTCTGAGTCCCCACAACGGGACTGGCAGCAGCTCAGGTATCATTTGGACACCGAAGCAGCCAAAGAGACAAAGCTCTCAGGAATGCTCCAGCCATAGGGCAGTTCAGCACTTGTCTCTCCTATTAGCTATCCAACAAAGCAAAAATGAACAAGACACCACAGAAAACCACACTGAATATGTTTTTCTATTGCTGAAGTGTGTTCCCCCCCCCGCCTCCGAAACCCCTTTGAAGCCTCAGAGCTGGCAATCCTCCCTGCCACGTAAGTCTGATGAAACACCTTGCAAATTCTATAAGCCATAATAATTTATTTTCTCCTGTTGGTTGTTCCAAAGCAGAAATTGACATTAAATGCACACATTTCAAAATTTCACATTAGGCAAGCCTAATCTATATAGATTTACACAAATTGTAATGAGTTCCACAGCCCCAAGGGTTACATATTCTATAAACTTAGTTGCAGTAATTATTTATATTAAGAAGATATCTTCACAGCCAGAAGGACTAGAAATAACTTAGATTCTGTTCAAAACTTTCTGACCTCTAGAAAACAGCTTCATGACCCTAAAGTCAAAAAGGGTTAAAAAGTACAAATACATAAATAAAAATCCCTACAGTTTCAGAGATTAGTTTAAATGACATTACACTGAAATCTGTAACTTCTCCCAGCATTTCAGCAGTACTTCTCCCAGCACAAGCAATAGTGATTGTATTTTAAAGTACTATAGTTTTCCAAAATATAGCTTAAATAAGAAATGCAACATGAAATTACAAGTTTACAAACATCTTACCTGGACCTATTTGAGGAAAGCAACAGAACAGAACAGCTAACTATTTTTTCTCTTACTACTTTATATGGCATTATGCAGAAATAATTTCCCTAGATTATCATAATTAATCAATACAGATTGTACTGTTGTTTCAGCAATAAATATTTTCATTTCCATTAGCACCAGTAAGTAGCTCAAGCAATATATACATTCTTTGCACTGTGCCATATAAAAGCTCTAATGAGGGTAAAACAAATTGTTGGGATCACTTTTCAGAGCAATAAAAACTGACAATATTATTAAATAAAAAGTACAATTTTCTAGTAGCACTTACAGAAATCCAGACCAAAATTTCGAAATGCCACTCTGGGTTTTGCAAGCCCAATTTACACAATTGTAAAGAGACATGAACTGTCAGTGTTGTATTTTGAAACTGCACACTTACTAGATAGATACTTCAGCTCTGCACATCCAAAAATGGTTATTATAAACAATGGGAACTGCCAATAATCCTGACCCTGTACTGTGCATTACCTGTACATAATGCTCTAATGTGGAAAAAAACAATGAAAAAGAAAAAGGTATATTTTATTTATTTCACTCATAGGTGAAATTTGTCATCCGTCTTGCTTATTACTATTTTCAGCTTTGATTTTTCACTTAAGTAGATGATGCTTTCCTGTGCCCTTTTAATCACCTATTCTAAGATGTGATTTTTGGTTGGGATCATTAATATAATGTAAAGACTGGAGCAAATTCATCCTTTCAACCTGTTTTTTTAAGGCATGTGTTCTAATAACTATGGTTTTGCTCCTGAAAATATGCTTGTTCACTCAGCAACAGTTTATTATTATTAAACATCTATCAAAAAGGTAATTGAGTTACTTGTGTTTTCTTATCTTTTCCCTTTTTCCTTTTTTCTTCACTGATCACCTTAGAAAACAGTAGAAAGTGTTACTTCTTTTGACTCAAATTGTCAAGCACAATATGCAGTCTTCCAAGAGAAGAAGCTAATAACAAAATCAGGCAGTATTCTTTATTTACAGAAAATACATCCCTTTTCCACAACAAAATTAATGCCAAAGTAGCAGAAAGACTTTTTCTTGGCTTACAGATTCAGGTCTTTTCAACCAACTCCTTGCCAAAAGCTTTCCTTTCTCATTTTTTTTCTCAAGACCATACTATAAGAGCTTTCTCTCTGTGCCCCTGTTGTGCTTAGCTGCCTCTCTGTCTCACACAAAGCTGGCTTCACGTAGTCCTTGTCTCTGTATTTTTTACAAAATCCTTGAAGAAAAACATCCAACTGAATGGTCTGGCTCATTGTCCAAATCTCTGTGTGGGTAATAGTTTTCTGTTGTTTACCAAAATGGCATTTCATTTTTCCTTTATCTACTCTAAATAAAAGGTGGTTTTAAAAAGGTAGTTCAATGCATCCACATCCTCTCTCCTCCTTCCCCAATATTAAATTAATCCTCTGTCTTCATAGAAAAAAAAAATAGCAATTTCCCCTATGGCGTGATGAGAAAGAAAGTCACGATTTCCAGATGATACAAATTAAATATGGATATAATTGCATGGGGTTTTCCTTACATCAGCGCAATTTTACCTCAGCCCAAATTGGTTTTGTGGCTGTCCAAGTCTGCCTCATTGCTTCCCACCCAATTTGCTTTCAACCACCCAGGATGGGCATCTTTCACTGAGCCCCCGAGGAATGTCTATTGTTGCTATGAATTCTGCTGACTGAGACAGGTCTTACTCATTTTGTTCTAATGGAGAATTCATCTCTGTCACAGGAGTATCCTGCCATCAGTCTGCGCCAGGAACTCACATCAACATCAATGGGAGCTTCGTGTGCATTGTGTAGGTAGGGTATCATCATCATTATTTATTAAACACTAATGGAGTCCCAGACCCAGATCATTAAAAGTTACAGTTGAGATGCAGTCACTATAAAATCGGCGATTCTTTAGGAGTGGTGGTATTTTCTTCTATTCTCTGTTTCTTTGCTGTTTTTCCACTATATTTAACATGAGAAGTGGGTGGGTTTTTGCTTCAACACTAGTCTAAGTGTGGCAGTGAACTATTGAAACTATTTGGGCAACCAACTGGAAGAAGTGTATTATAATGAATCTTCTAGAAGATGACCTGCATTAAAGGCAGAATTGAGTTAGTCCTGTGTTGGTACCTGTACTTGTTTGATAGGGATCAAAAATTATAATTTGTCTTGTATATCTCATATTTACCTCTGCAAGGATTATGCAGTGTTCTGATCAACCCACCAAAGTCTTCCAAGACAACCAGACTAAGTGAGAGGACCAACGTTTATTTTATTAATCTCATAAAATTTATCTGCCTCACCATCTTGTACAAATCATGATTTTTTTCCTCTTGTTGTTCCCTTCCATTTAAAAAACAAATCAGTCTGTGAAGCTCCTGATTCGTCCTCAGTTTTTTGTGCTTTACTTTATCTGCCGTGGTGATCACAGGACTTGACTACGGTGAAGATGGCAGCTCGTGATGTGGAATTATTTCAAAGAGTCTTTAGTCCAGAAATCAGTCTCCTGAAGCACCAAGCTGCTGCAGAGTCTTAGCACATTGCTTTTGATCCAGCCAGATCTACTTCTTCTTGTCCTGTTATTAAGGAGGAAAACCAGACCCGAAGCCTTCTTTTGTGCTATTGATCACATTTTGCACCACAAATCACTCCTCGTGCACAATCCTTCAGCTGCCTCCTGTGAGGAATTCAGCAAGTACAGAGTGAATTTCTAATCAGCTGCGACTGTTCAGCACTAAGGCTGGTAATTATGCTACCAGTGCCTGTATCTGCAAGTGTTATACATTTGTATTTGCTTCTTGCTGAGATCACACAGTTGGGAAAGCAATCATGCTCCATTACTCCTGGTTTTGACTCTTGGCCCATATGGCTGCTTGCGGACAGTCTTTCAGTGCTTTGCTTCATTTATAGCTAACATGGTTAATGACTCTTTGCTTTCTGCAAGTCTCCTGATCTGCTGAAATTTGCAGCTGTTCTTTGTTAGCAGTGAAAGCTTTCCCTCTTACATTGCGGATTTCTGTTCTACCTAGTGGTAACTGGACTAGCACTCTTTCTGGGGATGTGAGGAAGGGAAAGATGGAGCAAGTGGTTGCCCTTTTACTACCAACAATTTTATCTGGGAATGGATTATATGAGAGGCTTCAGTCTGGCTTCAGGGAGTACCACGGTCCTGGGATTGCTTTACTTAAGGTCACAAATGATTTATCACCAGCTGCTGATTCAAGTTAAATTACAGTACTCCTGCTGATGGATCTTTCTGCTGCTTTCGATACAGTAGATCTTGGAACTTTGCTGAATTGTTTGAAGCAGTTGCTTAGATTATGAAGCACCATCCTGGATCGGTATCATTCAGAATTGATGGTGTATTATCAGGTTGTAACTTGGCAATTGTGGATCAAGTTCTGCCTCACTGGTCACATTGCTCCTCAGAATACAATATCCTATAATTCTCTCTCTTTTTTATTTGCTACAGATGTGGACAGAATTCTCTAGCAGCATAATATTAATTTTCACTGCAACACAAACAACATATAGATATATTTGTCTTTTACAGTTTAGCTCCTTGCTGCAGTTTGGACCACATCTGTTTGTTTTACCAAAGCGTGATCTTGGATGGTCACAAATGGTTTGAAACCGAACTGAGATAAAATATAATTGCTTTTGGCAAATCCTTTCTGTCTACTAGGTGGTTCTTTCTAAGCAATTGAAACTATCTATGCATAGCTAAAGTATGCATCTGGAGCTGGTCAGACCATTTCCATCAAATGAAATCTCATCAAAATATGCCACTTTCAGAGCCAAAATATTTTGCAGAAAACTTGTCAGTTTAGGTGAAGGTTTAATCAGGGAGGTATTCAAGATTCAAGGCTACAGGTCACTTCTGATGGCAGAGACAGTTTGAAAACCCAAGATTTTTCATCTCAAACCTGTCATTCCAGAAAAACATTCAGGAGGTTCTTGTTTTGTTCCCATGCCAGCTGAAAACAATGTTGACGCCACAAAAGCTGCCATGAAACAAAATTAGTGTCCTCTGAAAGGGATGCTCAGAAAAGCTGTACCTGCATCGTCACATCAGCTGTGCGGTCCTTCTCCACAGCGCACCACGACTAGGTTACGGTGAGTTCAGAAGCTGGAGGGCTGGAACGTTGTGGGGCTCTGACATGGTAACTGGCAGTTTGCTGCTTGTCTTTCACTGCCTGGGAAATTGTAACCAACAGGAACATCTGCCTTGTGATGAGAGATTCAGGGAAAAACACTTTCCATCCCTGAAAAAACAATTCCTAGTCAAAGAAAAGATAAAAATTCAAAATCTAGTATTTTCCAGAGATTAAGATCTGGAGGAAAATTATGTGGCCAATCAACATGCACCAGTACTTATAAATTTTAAATATGTTTTTGATATTCCAGGGCTTTTTATCTACTTAATTAAAGTTTTAAAACTTGTTGTTATAAACTTTTAAGTGAGAGAAATTAGCATATAAAAATGCTTAATCTCTCAAAATCTCTACCAACTTTTACAATTTGCCATCCTTTAGCATTTATTCTCCTAGGTTTTTCTGTTTCCTAATCCCAAGGGCAAACCCAGCTGAATTCTGTCAAAGAGAAGTAACAGACACTTGTCTCCAGGAGAGGGGTCTAGCCGCGACTCATTTCCCTAAACTCTGGACATAAGGGTCTCTTTGGACATTTTTCTGTTTCTGCTGCTCTTCATGGAGCCCAGCTTGGTAGGCCTGTCAATCACCCCATGAGACACACCGCCCTCCCCTCCGTGTGCCGGGGCCGTGCAACACCGCGGTGCTTCAGGAGCTGCAGCTCCACGTCTGGAAACCCAGCACCATCTGCTTCAATAGACCTCCGAGATCTTCAGGTCAAGTGCTCGCCTTCAAGGAGAGGACCGAGTCTGCTTCCCAGTGTTTTAGGCAGATTTATCTCCTTTAGAAATGGCAGGGAGTGCTTTTAGCAAGGCCACTTCAAGATCAGCCAGTGAACAAGAGACCACCTGCGCAGCAGGCACGGCTGGACGCAATCGCAGTTCGAGCAGCAGGGCTGATTTCTTCCCCAGACTGGCGCATGCTCTTGAGGCATGGACATACCGATGTCCCTTCCCCCCCCCAGCTGTGTCAGTTCCCTGTGGGAAACTGAGGCGCCTTCCTTGTGGGACACAAAGGCATGTTGGGAGAAGAGCAGGAAAACCCCTTAATTCCCCTCCTGCCCCTTCCCCAGCCTAAGTAGAAAGCGTGCAGGTGATTTGTTTTGTTGTAAACTGCTCGGTAACAAAAATATCTGTATATTGGCTTAAATCACATAAATAATTGCCATTTGGAGTGTGTCATACAGCGCACAGCAACAGGCTGCTAGGTCAAACAGCTCTCTGAATAATTTTGTAAAACAAAGATTGCAGAGGAATGGAAAAATATTTTATCTTTACATAGATGCCACCCCCACATAACTGCTGATGGCCACCAAATGCACAGTTCTGCTTTGCATTAGCCACAGTCTTCAGCGTCAACTGGTTGTTACACACTAGAAAAACACTGCAGATGCCTCATTATAACTCGGTGCATTAACACTAGCAGTCTGCCACTAGTCTCCAGTTATCTCCATCGCTCAGCACCTGATCTTGAAAGGATTAGGAACATGAAAAACAAATCAAAACCAATTGCACTAAAATATTTAAATATAATGATCAAGAAATTCATAAGACCATTAAAATATTGCAGGAGAAACCTCTCTAATGCATTTTTTAAAATTCTTGCAGTGGCTTTATTCTTTATTCTTTCGTTTATCTCAACTGTTGCACACTCCTGAAGATCCTCATGTTTTTCTTCCTGGTCAGATACAAGATGCTGCAGAGTCCATGCTTAGTTTGAGATTATTTGATGTCAATCACTTCCTTGTTGTAGATCCAGAAAACACTACCCACACCTACTACACTACGAAACCTAACAAGTGCCAATAGTAATGCACTACACTTAATTAACAAGCATTTTATATTCTACTTTGCAATAATCTAAGTAGGCATAGCTTAAACAAACACAAACTGTATAGAGGAACAGCTGTACTAAGTTTATTCTAACTACTGGATTATTAGACTATCTATAGTAATAGTCCAGAATATTTTGGAATCAAAAGCTCCCTTGTCCCACAACATTTAAATATCATTCTGTACCATGTTGACATGCACTTTCTTTTGTAAAAAACAAAGGAGTTAAAAACGACATTAGTGAAACAGCAAGCATCTACTGGATTATTTTTTTTTTTCTACATGTATCTAGAAATAAACAAGAAATCATTTTAATTCTATGAAATTAACAGCAACCTGACATGAGATGAATCAACAGAGAGAAATCTTTTTATTGGAGATAATTCCTTACCCACTAAGGACAAACTGGTTATAGTAGATATATTTTCCCTATATACAAACCTTACTCTTACTACATGATGGGAAAAAGTCCATTAATATCAGGATGCATGGGGTTAGTCCTGCCAAAGACTGGAAATGCAGCTTCACAAGTGGAATTATTCAAGTGGAAGATTGTACAACTCTCTTGTTAGATACTGTATTGAGTTTCAGCAGCAAAGCCCACATCTTGTACCCTACACTACGCCATCTTCCAAAATAGTTCGATTTTTAGTACTGGGTAGATTTGAATGGTTATTTTGACTCCAGATGATCTGAGTTACCCAATTCAGTGCACAAAACCATAAGCATTTACTAACACATCTGAGGGGGCAGTAAATTGGTCACGGATCTTGCAAACTTTCAAGTCACCTTTGCTGCCAAAGACAACATATCACATAGTGACACCCTCACATTTCAAACCATAAAAGCATCGGAAGGGCGAAAACCTTACAAAATGTCTCCTCGTTTAGCTCACTAGCAGAAACAGTCTGTCACCCTTTGGACATTTTCTTTCTTTATATTTCCTTCCCCCATTCTAATTCATAGCTTTCCCCTTCAGTCTCTGAGATGATACTCTTGCTCACTGGCCAAGTCTAGCTTGATAACACATACTCCAACACTGCTATCATGAGTACTGATTTAACTGCTACAGACAAAGAATATATTTTATTTTTACATCAAGTGGTCCTTTCTGCCCTCTGCCTTTGCTGTTTGTTGCCTTGCTCTGGTTTTACACTCTATTCTTCTATTTTTATTATTGCATTGCTTAAAACTACTGTAGAGAGAGCAATATTCCCTGTTATAATGCCTCATCTTTACAAAGTTTCCTACTGGAATACATAGGTGGGATTTTTTAGAAGCATTTAAGAGTGACAGTATCTTTGGCATCATAATTAAAAAATAATAATTTTTATATTTTAAATCTTAGCTATGTACTTAGGGGCATGAATTGATCAAATCTGTCTTTTGTCTTGCATTTTGATACTCCAGTTAGGCACTGTGCTGATAGTGACTTGACATGCTTATTTCTACAAATTACTTACACATTTCTCAAAGCCACTTACAAAGGCATCAAGCATAATCATGGTCTCTGCAGATGTGGAAAGGAGCTGGTAAGAACTGACTTTGCTGCACAGTGCCTGAGTAGGAGACTTCAGCACTATTGCCAGTCCAGTACTTTAACCCAGGATTTGGGTATGTCAAGAAAAACAGAAATCAATGGGACTTTCTCCAGTTTGAGAAGAACATAACCAGTGTATTCATGGCAGCTAGGGGAGCGGAGTAATTTTCTGGGAAAAAAACTAATCACTGAAATGCCCAGTGGAAATGAAGTCCACATAGGATGTATGAAATGATTAAAAAACCCACATAAAATTAGGACTTACATTATAACCATAGCTGTTCCTCTGAACAAAATAGACTCTCAAACATGGGAGTTTACAAATCTCTGAGAAAAATTCTGGAAGCAAACTAATCAAATTCCTAGTCTACTACTAGTCAAGTCTCTCCTGCTGAATCTTCCCTCTACACAATGTTCAAACCTAGTTGTTTTATAGGTTTGGAGGAGCAGTCTTTGGCTTCAGAGTTGGAGTTTTGTTTTGCTTTGGAGTTTTTCTTTGGGGTTGTTTTGCAGGGTTTTTTTTCTATTTGGACCAAGCCAGATTCCCACTGAAACTGCCTTCGCGCTGTATCCGGCAAGGTTCCTTAAGCCTCTCACCCAACTGCTCTTCTAAAATTTGTTTCAGGCTGCAGAACTACTCGCTATGTAAAATGTGTGCCAGCCTTTTTGCTCCACGTCATTTGTACTCACATCAATTTGCTTCTGACAGTTGGAAGTTTCAGTACCGCAGCTGCCTGTTTTAGCACAATTTCACCTGTGACATTTTAATTCTAATATTTTGGGCACTAATTTATATAACACCAGATATATCAGAATGCTGACAGTATAGCCTGCCACAAACAGCAGCTGGGTAGGGGGGAAAGGTAGGAGAGAACTTTCACAGTGATGGGAAATAATGGTGAAGAGGCAACTGCATATGAAGTTGCTTGGAGAGAAGTTGGGGTGCAGCGTAGGAGCCCGATGAGCGCCCGACATAGCTGTATGGATTTATAGACTGCAGGTCTATGAGTGCTCTGGCAGAGACCTAGGTCCTACTGCTAGCGCTGCCCAAAAGCACTGAGGGGAAATTCTAATTTGTGACCCAGCTCACCCGGGTTTGCAGCTTGACCTGGCTCACAGGTACCCAGGGCAGAACGGCCCTTTGGGAAGTCGTCGCGTGCCTGGCTTGAAAACCAGCAGCCCTGCAGCACTGGTAGAGACAGCACAGTGTTAACAGCTTCTTTCTCAGAAATTAGGGCCAGGGAAGATCATTTGATCTGAACTCCTGGGACCTCCAGCCTGTAATTAGCCTGATTTGCTGCCTTAACCTTTCTCCCTGCATATTCCCACCTATTGAGGCTAATTAAAG